>NC_057805.1:506192650-506197786 GCF_018294505.1 Triticum aestivum | reverse complement strand
GCCCGAGCCTTTGGTGGCGTTGGGGGAGGGGGGTATGGGGCAGGCGGCCCTGACTCCTTCCTTGCCGGAGGTCAGGAGGACCGCATCTCCTTCGCCTGTGGCGGCGCCCGCGCCTTTGGTGGCGTTGGGGGAGGGGGGTGTGGGGCAGGCGGCCCCGACTCCTCCTTCCTCGTCGGCGGTCAGGAGGTCCGAGCCTCCTCCCAGCGTACCCGTTGTTATGGGTCTCGGCTTGGGGCACTTGTCCGAGGGGCATGGGAGCCCGCAATCGCCTCCTCCGGTTTCCTTGGTTGACCCTTCGCGGGTTTCAGCGCGAGGGGTTACTAGGGAAGAGGTCGTTGCTTTTGGTGGGATCCCGGACCCGGCCTCGACGGGGAGGCGGATGAGTGCCCGCATTCAGGAGCTTCCGGAGGTTGATGACATGCAGCAGAGGTGCGCTATGAGGGCGGCCAAGCTTCATGATGCTGCGATCTCTACTGGTATGTCCGTCAACATATCTAATTCTTTATTGCATTTTTCTCCTGAGGAAATTATAAATAATGCAAACCAATTAGGAGTTTCACTTGGGGCTACAGATAGTGAGATTTCCATTTCGGTGAATGATTTGTTAGATTTGGAGGCGGAGCGTGCCTTAGAAACTATTCGTAATATTGCAGCGGTTAAACCCATGAATGACAATGAGATTAATGCATTGGGGGTTAGAGTGCTCGATAATATGTGTGTGGATCTAGCACCATCCAATCATGAGTCGGAGGACGATGATATGCCCTTAGAGAATGCAGTTGTTTGTTCCGCTGAGCCCGGTTATGAGGATCGGGAGTCAGGACTTAGTAAACCCAAGCGTAAGTGGAAACGGAAAATTTACCCCGCTTCTGCAGTTCGTAGGAGTGCTAGGATTCGGACGACTAAAAAATTTCATGATGAGTGATGAAAGGAATCTTTTGGAATAGCAGAGGTCTGAAAGACTTGGCTAAAAGAAGGTTTCTTGCTGAGGCTTCTCTGGAGCATCGTTTAGATTTTATTGCTCTATCGGAAACTGGTAGAGACAACTTCACGCCCCAGTTCCTTTCCTCTCTTGCGGGTGGTGTTGATTTTGATTGGCATTGCCTCCCTCCGCGAGGAAGATCGGGTGGTATCTTGCTGGGTGTGAGATGCGATTCGCTTGAAGTCCGGAGTGTAGTGATGGGTGACTTCGCGGTTAAGTTTCGAGTCAGGTCTAAGGTTGATGGTTTCAACTGGGCATTGGTGGCGGTTTATGGTGCCGCACAGCCCGAGCTTAAACCGGAATTTTTGGCGGATCTTGTTCGGATTTGTGGGTCCGAACAGCTTCCAATCTTAGTTGGGGGTGATTTCAACATCATTAGGAGGAGAGAGGAGAAGAATAATGATAACTTTGACGGCAGGTGGTCGTTCATGTTCAATACTATTATTGAAAGCTTGGATCGGAGGGAGATAGAGCTTTCCGGTAGAAAGTTTACCTGGGCTAACTCTTTGCCCAACCCGACTTACGAGAAGCTTGATCGCGTTCTTGCGAGTGTGGAGTGGGAACAGAAGTTCCCGCTTGTGACGGTTCAAGCTCTTTCACGGGGTTTTTCCGATCACACACCCCTGTTCGTTGACTCAGGGGAGCCGAACCACGTGGGAAACAAAAACACCTTTTCTTTTGAGATGGCCTGGTTCGAACGCGAAGGGTTCCTAGACTTGATCGCTAGTGAATGGGCGAAGGGTGTAGGCGGTAGGACCGCGGTTGAGCGTTGGCAAAATAAGATTAGGAGTTTGCGAAGCTTCTTACGGGGTTGGGCTAAGCACCTTAGTGGGGTATATAAGATTGAAAAGGACAGGCTCCTCTCTCTTATACAGAATCTGGACGTTAAGGCCGAATCCACGATTTTTATGCCTGCTGAGCTCCAGGTTAAAACTGAAGCAGAGAAGAGGTTGAAAGAACTTCTCCGCGAAGAAGAATTGAAGTGGGCTTTGCGGGCCAAGGTTCGCAAAGTGGTCCAAGGGGACGCGAATACTCAATTCTTTCATCTGATTGCTAATGGTAAGCACAGAAAGAAGAGAATATTCCAACTTGAACAAGATGAGGGCACTATTGTAGGACAGGATAACCTAAAAACATATATAACCGAGTATTATAGGTAGTTATTTGGACCTCCGGAGGATAATTGTGTATCTCTCGATGAGTCCAGAACTGAGGATGTGCCTCAACTTTCGGCTGCTGAAAATGATATTCTGGTTGCCCCGTTTTCGGAGAAGGAGGTGTTTGATGCTATAGCACAGTTGAAAAATAATAAGGCTCCCGGACCGGATGGATTTCCGGCGGAGTTCTACAAGAAGTGCTGGCATATTATTAAGGGGGATTTGTTACCTATGTTTCATGATCTGTTCTCTGGACAGCTTCAATTATTTCACTTGAATTTTGGAACTATCACACTGCTTCCTAAGAAGACGGACGCTGTGAGAATTGAGCAGTTCAGGCCGATCTGCCTTCTCAATGTTAGTTTTAAAATATTCACCAAGGTCGGGACTAATAGGCTCACACAGATTGCGCATTCTGTGGTGCAGCACTCCCAAACTGCTTTCATGCCGGACCGAAACATCCTTGAAGGGGTGGTCGTCCTTCATGAAACGCTCCATGAAATCCATTCCAAGAAGTTAGATGGTGTCATTTTTAAGGTGGATTTCGAGAAAGCGTATGATAAGGTTAAATGGCCATTTCTCCAACAGGCATTGCGAATGAAAGGTTTTGATGAAGTCTGGCGACACCAGGTTGAATCATTTACGCAAAAAGGGTGTGTGGGAATTAAAGTGAATGACGATATCGGTCAGTACTTCTAGACACATAAAGGCCTAAGACAAGGAGATCCGATGTCCCCTATCTTGTTTAACATTGTGGTTGATATGTTAGCAATCTTGATAGGAAGGGCTAAGGAGAATGGTCAAGTGGGTGGCTTGGTACCTCATCTGGTTGATGGAGGTGTATCCATCCTTCAGTACGCTGATGATACAATCATCTTTATGGAGCATGACCTAGCCAAGGCGAGAAATATGAAGCTGGTGTTATGCCTTTTCGAACAATTGACCGGGTTAAAGATTAACTTTCATAAGAGCGAGCTGTTCTGCTTTGGTAGAGCCAAAGACGAACAGGAGGCTTATCGGCAATTGTTTGGGTGCGACTTGGGGGATTTACCTTTCTCGTATCTAGGTATTCCAATCCACCATAGAAAGCTGACCAATAGAGAATGGAAATGCATCGAAGACCGGTTTGAGAAGAAACTGAGTTGCTGGAAGGGCAAGCTCATGTCATATGGAGGCCGGTTAATTCTGATTAATTCGGTGCTCACGAGTATGCCTATGTTTCTCTTATCGTTCTTTCAAGTCCCAGTTGGTGTTAGGAAAAGACTGGACTTTTATCGATCGCGTTTCTTTTGGCAAGGTGATGATCTCAAAAGAAAATACAGACTTGCAAAATGGGATATTATTTGTCGACCGAAAGACCAAGGGGGTCTTGGTATTGAGAATCTTGAAGTTAAGAACAGATGCCTTCTTAGCAAGTGGCTGTGGAAGCTTTCTTTTGAGACTGATGCCATGTGGGCCCAGATCCTTCGCAGCAAGTACCTACAGACAAAGTCCTTGTCCCAGGTCACAGTCAGGCCAACTGACTCGCCTTTCTGGAAAGGCCTGATGAAAGTCAAACAATCTCTGTTTAATAGGACAAAGGTTGTTATTGGCAACGGCGCTACTACGCGCTTCTGGGAGGATACTTGGCTCGGTGAGACACCCTTAGCCATTCAATATCCGTCTTTATATCGCATTGTTCAACGACGTGAGGTGTTCGTTGCTACGGTGTTTCAATCCACCCCCCTTAATATTCAGTTCAGACGGTCGTTAATGGGCAATCGTTGGGAAGATTGGCTTCGTTTAGTTCGGAGACTAATGGATGTCCAGCTTTCTCAACACCCCGATGAATTACGCTGGAAACTGACTAGGTCTGGAGTATTCACGGTTAAATCAATGTATATTGATGTAATTAATTCGAGCTCCATTCCTACCTCCAAGCATGTTTGGGCTGTCAAAGTTCCTTTGAAAATAAAAGTGTTTATGTGGTTTGTCCATAAACAGGTTATTTTAACCAAGGATAATTTGATTAAGCGTAATTGGACAGGACCTACGAGGTGTAGCTTCTGTGATCGGGACGAGACGATCAAACATCTCTTTTTTGATTGCCCATTTGCCAGAGTACTTTGGCGGACGGTTCACATTGCTTTTAATATTACTCAACCGAATTCTGTCACTACGTTATTTGGGACATGGCTCACTGGGATTGAGCCTGAATTAGCGAGACATATTCGTGTTGGAGTTTGCGCTTTGTTGTGGACTATCTGGACTTGCAGGAATGATTTGGTTTTTAACAGAACATCACGTATTCACTTTTTGCAGGTTATTTTCCGAGCCACGGCCGTGATCCGTTCATGGTCGCTACTCACTCCGATGGAGGCCAGGGAGCATTTGGTTACTGGATCTATCCGCTGGGAGATGGTAGCTCGGGATATCTTCAACCGGTTTGGATGGCGGTCATGTAATAGGATAGGCAATTAGTTTCCCTCTCTATCTTTAGCCAGCCGGTTGTGGCGTCTTTATCTTGGCTAGTCTGTGTGTTCAGCCTCTTTTAGCTCTGTGTGAGCTGTCTTTTTATTACTTTTCAGTCGGAGACTTTGGAACCTTATTGGAACCTTTTATTTTGGTAATAAGATGGCCGTATGCATCATTCTGATGCAGAGGCCGGGGAGATCCCCTTTTCGAAAAAATATATTTGTTTTAGGTGAAAGAAGCATGCCCACCGAATTGTTCTTGTGATGACCCAAAGGGCTGGAGAACCCAAACTGTCTCGTTGAATCTTAAAGAGGTGAAAATCGAAGGCTTCAAAGGGAAGGATCATGAGTCTGATTTCTTGAAAGTGGTATTTAGATGCTCGCCAATGCTTAAAAGAGTGACCGTAAGGCTGCCAGATCAGGACATGCCAAGTGATGATTGGTGCATGAAAATACACAACATCTTCAGGGAGTATCCATTTGTGGAAGGCAACATATATTGATCTTGTTTCTGGTTAGCAGCAGTGTTGTGCACGCTCCCATG
>NC_057805.1:506065508-506192333 GCF_018294505.1 Triticum aestivum | reverse complement strand
TTTTTAGCATATTCCTAGATGGAACAACTACTTTTATATTTGTACATGCCTGTTGAATCTTACACTCATGCTTGATATATTGAATGCACTCACAAAGCCACAATACGGTTTAATGAAATGGTGCAAATACATGCTCAAGGGTAAGACAAGGCAGTGATGTAGTAGTTGTTTTAGATTGTATGGAAAGCCAATTTTTTTAATAGTAACACTTGGTGATTTTCTCAAAAGTTCACCATAATCTTGGAGGAGCAATGCTAGACCTACGTACTGATTCATACGTAACTAACGTAATGGCTTCGGTGGCTTTTTTTGGTTGGAGGAAATAAGGGGGAGGGGGCCCACTCGTCTTGGAGCTGCCCCACTTCCAGCATCCTACCTCTATGGAGCGGTGCACGCAGCTACACCTCATCCTAGCCCACTTGCGGGCCAACACTGGGTTCCCCTTGCTCGAGAGTTTGTCCCTCCTCGATATCGCTGTCTGCTGGCTGCGCGAGCTCATGGTGTCCACCGGTGCAGGTGTGTTAGGTGCTACCAACACCAGCATCCCCTTATTGTCGCTGCAGGGTCTCATTGTTGTGGATGTTATAACAATAGGACCTATCATCTCTACCTTATTGTCGCTGCAGGGTCTCATTGCTGTCAGGTGCTACTCACTCTGACGGATGCCAGGGAGCGTATGGTTACTGGGTCTATCCGTTGGGAGACGGTAGCACGGGCTATCTTCAATCGGTTTGGATGACGGTCATGTAACAGGATAGTCGTTTAGTTTCCTATCTTTCTTTATTCCGCCAGTTATGGCTATTCCGTTTTCTTGCATTTAGCTCTTTGTGAGCCTTTTTGTAATTCGAGACCTGATGACTTTGTTGGACGGGAAATATCCAGTGATACCAGCCCTCACATGCTCCCATGATAACAACTTAAATATCTCAAATTTAAAAATTTCAAAAAATTCTGAAAAAATCATGGATGTTTACAACACATATGTCAACAACCCCTAAAAAATTTAGGTCAAAATTCGAAGTACACATGGAGAAACAAAATGACAAATTCAGGCGTGAATAGTATCATTTTTGCTTTTGTCTTCTTTTGACACTATTCATGAAAGATTTGTCTTTTTTGTTTCTCGGTGTATATTACGAATTTGGATCTGAATTTTTTAGGGGATGTCAACATATATGTCTTGAACAGTCATGATTTTTTTCAGAATTTTTGAAACGTCTAAATTAGAAATTTTTGAGTTTGTATCATGGGAGCATTTAAGGATTGGTATCACCTGATACTTCCCCTTTGTTGGACTATTTGCTTTTTAATAAGATGGCTGCATGCATCTTTTTGATGCAGAGGCCGGGGGATAACCTCCTTTTCGAAAAAAAAACCAGCTCTACCTTTTGCCCCTGTGCTTAAGCGATGGAAACTAGTCCTGACCTGGCGACAACTCACAGAGATGGTGTGGGGCTTGTGGCAAATTTCTTTACATTTATTAGTGACACAACCGCAATTCATGAAATTTAGTGGCAGGCTTCGAATATCAGAAACTGGATAGTGGTACGGATCTAATTTGCTCGTGATACCTCGCCGATTTATTTTTCCGCGTTCAATTAGTTTTTCAAACTTAGTTTGGTACAATTCTTCAAATAGTGTACACCCTACTCTCTCCTTCCATCACAAACTCAGACTATGGTCTTTGAGCCAGCCCGTAACTGAATTAAAGCCGCGTATGCACGTGGACATGATCTTCCTTGATGCGCGGATCATGGTGCTGACTCTCTGAACCGCCTGCAGGCACGACTTGCGATTTGTGTAAACCCATCATAACCATGCGGATTAATTGAAATTAACTATATGGTCGTCAGTCAGCTACTTCTTAGGTCAACTCTACGCAGCCAAGCAACTTCCACACGAAGGATCAAATTCCTCAACTCTTAGTTCAACGAAGATCCATCTTAGCTACTTGCCATCATCTGAAGCAAATTTCGATTCTTTTCTTGGACTAAAAACAGCTAGGAGCTGATTTCGTTGATGTAGAGGGAGTCACAAAAGCAACGGATATTTTTAAAAATAAAGAGTAGAAAAGACATGAGTACCAACTTTTCCGCAACCTCTCGTCACGCCAATGCATCAGCTTTCCCTCTATCTTGTTTGCCAATAGACGCTTCAAAGGGTGAAAAAAAACTTGAAAGGTAGTGCACAAGTCTCTAAAACGTACTTCCTCTGTCCTATAATATAAGTGTTTTTGACACTAATGTGTGTAGTGTAAAAAACGCTCTTATATTTCACTAGTGTCAAAAATGATCTTATATTATGGGATGGAGGGAGTATTAAATTTATGTATAGGGTAGAGCACCACATTACCGTCCTTCACCTTTGGCTTGAATCGGGTGCTTTTCACTCTAAGGCGCGCGGGGGGGGGGGGGGGGGGGGGGGGCTTGGCTTTGCAACGTTCGGGTAACTGCCATGCACGCGTCCGACAACCCTGTCCCACCAAAAGCCCTCTCCCTCGCCCGCGACCTTTCTTGCCCGAAGTGGTAAGCATCACATTCATGCCAGCTTAGAGCGGACCCGACCTCCACTGAAGCCGCATTGAAGCGGCGTGCCGGCCGGGAGCGCCGCTTCTCAGTTCATGCGCCTTTCTCTCCAACTCAAATGACACATGTCCGTCTACCTCCATCCATTAAACATGTGCGGTTGCTGATGAATCTACTTTGGCGCCCGCATGCGAATGACACCCATTTGTCCGCATGCGAACCCCATTAACCACCTCGCCGCTTGGCCTGACACCCGCCCGCTATTTAAATGCCAGGCTCAACAACAACCGCATCCAACCTAGCGCGCTGCCCACGACTTCCGCCGTGAGCGATGGTGGCACCGTGTCCTGCAGGAGGAGAAAGAAGCCCTCTAACTACATGTAGATCTACGGGACGGCGGGGGAATTTTACGACGGCAAGGACGACATCGTGAGCTCCGTGGCGGTCGCAGCCCACCGTCACGACGATGAAGCCGACAAATCCGCGGGCGCTGCCGAGGGAGAGTAGAATATGGAAGGCCACTGGCGCATGGGTCCCACGAAGGCCACTACTCTTCACAAAGGGTCTAGTTGGAATATGTCAAAAATGTAATGTATGTGCCCCAATTTAGATGAAAATCATCCGGTTTTGTGTAAAAATTATCCAAGTTGAATAAAATTAGTTTGGATTGTTTAAATTTGCATCAATTTTTTCCCGTTAAATCTGGTTCAAAATGTCTCTGAAAATTTATGGCTACAGTTGAATGGACGACTCCCGCATTATTAGTGTTCGTGAAGTGTAATTTAGGGACGCAGCTTCGGTGCCTTAAAGGCACCTGCCTTTGCGTCACTGACATGTGGGCCAGCCACCTGTTGGGCCCACATGTCATAGACACACAGGCAGATGCCTTAAGGCACCGAAGATCCGTAATTTAGTGGCCACAGTAGGAGATGCCCTGAACACTCGGTATAAGCGCCGACGACTTTAGCTCCTACAATGACACATCTGGTTTGCATTACACCATGTGCCCATGTTACAGAATTGCACCCGATCTGTGTGAAGCAGACTTGGCGGGAGGCGGAACCCAAGCTCGGAGACAGCCGAGCTCCGCCTTCTCCTCCGTCTCCAGCAATGGACGGCTCGAGGGGCCCCGCCGGCTTCGCCACGCAGGCCAACGCCCTCCTCCGCAAGAACCTCTGCTTCCAGGTCCGTCCACGAGATTCTTCTCTTCGCCCTCTTCTTCTTCTTCTTCTTCCTCTGTTTCTTGTTCTGCTTGCCGTCGTCGATGCGGCTGCGCATCCTTCCATCAATGACAATGCTCCTATCCATGGCAAGAAGAGCAAGACAGACATTTGACCTGCCGTCTTGTTTGCTGCTGCTGCTGTGTTGCAGAAGCGGAACGTGAAGACGAACGTCTGCATCACCGTCTTCCCGATCCTGCTCTGCGTGCTGCTGGTGGTGATGCAGGGCATAATCAACCGCGAGATCGGCAAGCCGGAGTACCGCTGCGGCTGCGCCTGCGTCGACGCGGTCAGGGCCGCCGACGGGAGCTGCCGGAGGACCGAGTGCGGCGTCCAGTACTCCACGCAGGACCAGGTCGCCACCTGCCCGATCCCCAGCCCGCCGCGCTGGCCGGCCGTGCTCCAGCTGCCCCCGGCCGAGTCCAGGGCCGTCGGGACCGCCTCACAGCCGCTCGACGGTTTGCCTGGCCCGGCTTGCCGGGACACCCGCTCTTGCCCCGCCGCGTTCCTCGTCACCGGAGGCAACCGCTCGCTCGCCCAAAGTATGTATATGCTCTCTGCCATGCTACATTAGCTAGCTAGGAGATGACATGTTTGTGCATCTGAATGTTCGTGCTTTCGAACGGCAGGTCTTTCGGGTCAACTCTTCCCTGCTCTGACTTCGCCTTTGAATTTCTCCGACTATCTGCATACACTCTCCAAGATTGTTCCTGTGAGTTTCTTTAAAACCTATTTGCGCAACTAGCTGATTATGCAGTTGTTAATGTATGGATTTTTTTTTGGATCTGTTTGTCTCAGGGCTCTGAAGCGCCGGCGTCGTTTAGACAGTTTTTAGAGCCAAGCTTTACTCCTGGGAATACTCTGTATATTGTTCAACCTCGGTGTAGGTCCAATTTCTCGCAAACAGTTTCAGTCAATGCTGGGCCGAAACCCCTTAAACTCAGTAAGTATAATTCTTCCTTTGTTGAAATCCTCATTGCGTTCACGATGTATTGAGTCGCGTGTTGGTTAAGATGAAGCAAGGAGAAAATCATGAGCATTTGAGGAGAATTGCTACTTTGATTACTACTTCATGTTTGTAAGCTTTAATTTTCTTGACAATAGCATGCTTGACCACATTCATAATATTGGTCCTTCTACAGTGGTAATGTTAGTGTGTGCTTCATCTTCAGCTTTTTTGTTTGACTGTCTTATGTTAATATTAGGAAAGAAGGAACAGATCAGCTGATCAGGTCTCATCAAAATGTTTGGATGGGACTGGAATTTGAACTATTTCATTGAAACAAGAGGATGTACGTTAATATATGTTAGCAGGAAATTTTCCTTCCATTGCTGAAATCCTGGACACTTTCATATTTAGCTATCGAAGTTTTCTTTTTGTGCTTTTGCATTCCGAGAATGTGCAATATACAGGAGACTGTGTTTTTTCATACGTTCTGTGCCCCTGGTATACCTAATGACCTACTAATATTTCCATTCCCAATGTTCTTTTGGATGTCTAGATGTAGACTGCATTCAAGGTTTATCGTTATGGCGTGAAAGCGCATCAGTTATCAATGACGAACTATTTAAGGGTTATAGGCAACAAAGAGAAAGTGGAGGAGGGAAGGCGAATGAGTTTGCTGCAGGTATCCACTGATCTAGTTCAGTGAAGGGTTTGAATTGATTTCTTTTTATTCGGTGTATAATTTGTTCTTCTTCACAGGTTACGACTTCTTGAGTACAAATACAGATAGTCTTGATATTAGTATTTGGTTCAACTCTACATACAACAACAATACCGGAGTTTTTGAAATGGCATTATTACGAGTACCACGCTTGGTTAACATGGTATGTCCTCTTAACTACTGGGTGACTTCATGTTAAGTGAACTTCATTTGTATTTCAGCTATTATTTTGAGGTGTGCTGTTTTTCATATAGGTGTCCGACGCATACATCAAGTTCCTCAGAGGAAGTGGAGCAGAAATGCTGCTTGAATATGTTAAAGATATGCCTAAAGTAGGATCAGAACTTAAACTTGACCTGTCTTCTCTTCTTGGTGCGCTATTCTTCACATGGATCATTGAGCTACTGTTTCCAGTGAGTATGAGGCACAATCTTTTGCAAGGAAGTTCACAAAAATGGATAAAGTGAATGAGTTGGTACAATACTTTTTACAGGTTATACTAACATATCTCGTGTATGAGAAGCAACAAAAGCTGAAAATTATGATGAAGATGCATGGTTTGAAGGCCGGTCCTTACTGGATGATAACTTATACTTACTTCTTTGCTCTATCAGCTCTATATATGATACTATTTGTCACTTTTGGCTCCTTGATAGGTAATTATTTCGAAAATCATCAAGAAATTGCATGTATTTTACATAATTGACTCTCCTTGAAATGGTTTTATTCTGTACAGGTCTGGGTTTCTTTACAACAAATGATTACAGCATTCAGATTGTTTTCTACTTCATCTACATAAATCTGCAGATTGCTCTCGCATTTTTTGCAGCATCGTTCCTTTATTCTGTCAAAATAGCCACAGGTCCGTCACTAAGATTTGTTATATCGAAAGTGAGTAAGTTGTGCTTATAATACATATGTAACTGATTTGAAATTACGGTGCTGCAGTGGTTGGTTACATCTATGTATTTGGTTCTGGTTTACTAGGGGCATTTCTTCTGCGCTTTTTTATCCAGGATAATAGTTTCCCGAGTAAGTTACTTTCTCATTTATGTATGTTTTACAACTAACTAATTTTAGATCAAATGCTTGACAAGTTTTATTGTTCCACATAATTAAAGACGGTTGGATAGTGGTGATGGAGATTATCCCTGGATTTTCACTTTACAGAGGGTTATACGAGCTTGGTCAATATGCATTCACTGGAACTGCAATGGGAACCGATGGTATGACGTGGAGTAGTTTGAGTGACCCTGTCAATGGAATGCGTACTGTATTGATTATCATGGTTGTTGAATGGGCAATACTTCTCCCATTGGCATTTTATTTGGATCAAGTCTCATTACTGGGTGGTGGACTCCGAAAAAGGTTGTTAATCTTGTTGAAATGCTTTAAGAAGCGAGCTGCATCATTCCGGTTGTATAGCTTTGGTCGGTTAGGATCTAAAGTAATAGTTGAAATGGAGAACCCCGACGCGACTCAGGAAGTAAGTTATATACTCCCTTGCGTATTTCTGAAAGATACCTATTCATTCTTTATAGAAGAAGACCCTGACAGCATATGTGTTTATTGATAATCCATTTGTTATTATGTTCAGAGAGAGGCCGTTGAGCAGCTTCTGCTGGAACCCAATGCAAATTATGCTATTATATGTGATAACCTAAAGAAGGTTTACCATGGAAGGGATGGAAATCCTGACAAGCTTGCAGTTCGTGGGTTGTCTCTTGCCCTCCCGAAAGGCCAATGTTTTGGAATGCTTGGCCCGAATGGGGCTGGGAAAACATCCTTCATTAGTATGGTATGGTGGCAAGAAATATAGTACATTTCATTTTTCGACAAAGTTAACCAACATATTCATTCCTTGCGGATATATTTTCAATTTTTCCTCCACAGATGATTGGGCTCGTTCCACCTACGTCTGGCACTGCTTATGTCCATGGAATGGATATACGTACTGATATGAACGAAATATACACATATATGGGTGTCTGCCCACAACATGAGTAGGGCCTTTTTCTTAAATTAATCTGATGTTTTTGTTGTTGTATAGCTGTCCTGCACACTATGCTGCCCGAATGCTAATGCTTTGTTAAATATAGCTTACTTTGGGAAACATTGACGGGAAAAGAGCATCTGTTGTTTTATGGAAGACTAAAAAATCTTAAAGGCGCTGAATTGCTGAAGGTATAGTTCTGCAATTTTTGTATGTTTGCACCAGTATCTATTATTGTTTACCTGATTGTGAAACACGGTGTTATATGTGCACTGGTTCTGCCATTTAGCAACAGTTCAGATCATAATATGCATGAATGGATCAGTATTTGAAATGTAAAATATTTTGTGCTGTCAGGCAACTGATGATTCTCTGAAGAGTGTTAACCTATTCCGTGGTGGTGTCGGTGATAAGCAAGTGGGGAAGTACAGTGGGGGCATGAAACGGAGGCTTAGTGTCGCAATCTCCTTAATTGGAGACCCCAAGGTACTGACCTGATTGCTGTTATGTTTTGATCTAGAAAATATTATGGAACCTTCAACTGATATTTGCATACACATAATTTTAGGTTGTCTTCATGGATGAGCCGAGCACTGGACTAGATCCAGCATCAAGAAATAGCCTGTGGAGTGTTGTGAAGGAAGCGAAGAAAAACCGTGCCATCATTCTTACAAGTATTCTATTTCCCTAATCTTCTCTTGATTGCTTCCATAGATACATTGTGAATTATCATGTCTGTTTTTGACAGCACATTCAATGGAAGAGGCAGAGGTACTATGTGATAGACTCAGTATTTTTGTTGACGGTGGTTTCCAATGCATTGGAAATCCAAAAGAGGTAAATTACTTATTCACTTATATGGCACACATCAGTACATTTTTTGTACAGTCCTACTTTATTGAACATTTACCAATTTTTTCGCTCCAATGTTCTCAGCTAAAAGCAAGATATGGGGGTACCTATGTGCTCACAATCACAACATCTCCGGAACATGAGCAGGAGGTTGAACAGTTGGTTCACCGTTTGTCGCCAAATGCAAACAGGATATATCACATATCTGGAACACAGAAATTTGAGCTCCCAAAACTGGAGGTGAAGATAGCAAGCGTTTTCCATGAAGTCGAGACTGCAAAGTGCCGTTTTAGCATTCACGCTTGGGGCCTCGCTGACACCACCTTGGAAGATGTCTTCATCAAGGTTGCCCAGGGAGCACAAGCCTTTGGTGTGAATGCTTAACTAGTATATCTGATTTATAGGCTATTGTTCTTTCCATTTGTGATAAACATATGGTGTATATTTATTCTTTGAACTCGCTGTAACTTTTGTTTATTATAAATGCTTGAGTTGTAAATTAGTATTGTAAAGTTGTATATCTCAAATTGACTTCAGATTTTGCAAATACAATGTACCATATCTTATATCTCAAATTGACTTGTGAACTAAAAAACCACTTGATTTTAAACCCTGAACTATTGGAACAATCAATTTATCTGTGGTTTCACAGGTGCTTTTGGTTGAGGTCTTGCAACATTTTTTTTAGAAACAGGCACAAGAAGTGCCCGGCTTTGAATTAACAAAGCCATCAACCGGCCAGGGATTACACAAGGCCAAAAAGAAGTAGTCGGCCGAAAGATACATGGAGTTGATAAAGCAGCTTACAAGGCAACACAGACAGCAAGCTAAGGAAAACAAAGAGAACGAACATCTTGCAAATGTGGATGTCCGCAACAATCAAACACGTAAAATGACTGAACAGAAGCTGCATCCATGATCAGCCGACGGTCACGAAAAGACGGTGTTGACACTAATCCACCGAGATGAGGGAGCACAACTCCTTTCTCTAATTCCGAAGAGGGACCCTACCCTCTCGTCCGGACTCAAAGGATGCTGAACTGTTAGTAAGAAGAGGAGCTCACCCAAGGCTAGGCAAGCAGCTGGTTACAAGACCACTTGGAGACAACAGGGGACAAAACGTGGAGGCACGCGGCACAGTGATGCACCATGGTGACCGTGCGGGGTCGCATGCTACACCACAGCCAAATGCCAGTGAGATAGCTTGTAGACACTGGATCTAACGTCCTGTGGTGTGAAGCTATGGGCTGACGAATGGGGATGGAACGGAATGCATAGGTGTTGGAATATTGTAGGCGGTTCTACCTACGAAACAACTTCAATACATCCTAGCCTCAATCTCTTTTAAATTCCAACCCCCTCCACTAATTACTATAGATGGTTTCAACTTTGCAACCGCCTCGACCACATAAATCACCACTGTTGCTATATTATTATATCCGGCTTTGTAACTTTGGGACATAGCTGCTTCTGGGGCCGTTTCTAATGCCCGTTTTTCTACTAGTGAAGGTTTTGGGGGGTGTCTCTGTCCGATCGATCTACACTATTGATATACATCCACGACTTCAACTACTTCCTCGATCTCCCCACCACTGCTTTTCTTGACAAGCTCGACACCTTGAACAAGAAGGCTGATGAAGCCTCTATGTTGTCGCAACTTTGTCTTTTCCTATCGAAGGGGATGATATGTTCATCCCTTACTGTTTCATATGTTAGCCGTACTTGTTGTTATCATATATTTGCCTATTCCATGCTTAATTAGTACGTGCTCATATGATTAACTATCAGTATGAGATTAATATTGTTGGCAATGTCATCATGATTTATTTATGGATCAAAATAAAAAATTGCTATATTCAACAAATGCATCATTACTTGAATTTTTTACATCATATTAAAGTAATGCATTGGGGTTACATTAGCTCCGCCTCCGCACCTGTTTGTGCATGTACACCTTGGGCAACACCGACATTCGCTTCAGCATTTGTTCCTCTACCCATCTAGCCTAATGGAGGTGTCGGGTGTCGATAATAGAAAGAATATGATATTCATCATTTGGTCGTGCCAACCAATCAAAGTACAAAGAATTTGATTTATATACTTATTCATGTTGAACTTCATTCATTGTTGACGACATGGATCGAGAAGTTTTTTTTCTCAGCATGGCGCTGAGTGATCGACGATTGAACCTCGGTGGCCGGGAGGTGATAATCGTTTATGACCTGGTTGATCACGGGGTTGGCATTGTTCTTGACAGAATTGCAGAAGAAGGTTGATCGGTGCCGCACTCTGGTGGTTGTGGCTGGGGATTTTGATCTTATTAGGCATTAGATAGACAAGGGCTCATCGAGTGTCGATTTCTCCCGTATGGCGGTTGTTAAAAGATTGCATTGCGGAGATGGCGCCACGTGAGATAGCCCGTGTAGGGACTAGGTTCACAAGGACTAATAAGCACCCAAATCCCATCCGGAGTATGTTGGATCGGGTCCTAGTGTCCGTCCAGTGGGAGGTCATGTTCCCACTATGTTCGCTCAAAGTGGTCACATGGATTGGCTCCTACCTCCCCCCTTGCTTTTCTCCTCAGGGGAGGTGGCTCTTCATAGGATGGCAGTTCGCCAATTAGTACGAGGATGTGGGGCCAACCTGGGTGCCGAGCTACAGGCCGGGAAGGGGCCCTCATGGACCATATTAAGTCGCTGGATGTGATTGCCGATAGTGCTGGTCTCTCTGTCGATGAGTTGATGTTGCGCTATAACCTGGAAGCCTCCCTTATGGTTGTCTTCAAGGGTGAGGAGCTATTTTGGCAACGTAGACGGGTCAGAATTGGCTCTTGAAAGGGGGACGCTAATACTACCTAATTCCAAGCCATAACTAATGTACGACAACCGAAGTGCTCCATCCCTTGTTTATGGGATCGAGAGGTGCTGCTCGAACACCCTAATGAGTTTAGTTCCCACACTTATTCCTTTTAGGTGGGGTTTTTGTGACAGATGACTTTTGGCCAACTGAGGCCAGTGCCTTCGACTTTGAGAATAGGAAGCTGACACACCCATTCCTTCCGGAGAAGGTCGGCAGCGGGATCATGGCCATGAAGGCGAGCCCTGCTCCTAGGCCAAATGGCCCGCCGATGGCCTTCTTTTAGAAGTTTTGGCCTCGGTTTCAGCCGGTTATCATGCAGATATTCCATGAATTCTACATTGGGGAACTTGACATGGCGGGCTTGAACTTTGGTGTCATTACCCTTATCCCCAAAATAGTTGGGGCAATGGATATCCAACAATTTAGGCATATCACGGTGATTAATTCATGTGCTTGAGCGTAATTTTGCGAAGGTTTGTGCAACACATCTGGCATCTATTGTGGAGCGTCTGCACACCCCTTCCAATCTGTGTTCCTGAAGGGTCGCCGCATCCATGATGGGATCTTGGTGTTGCGGAACGCAGTAATTTCAAAAAAATTCCTACGATCACGCAAGATCTATGTGATGCATAGCAACGAGCGGGAGAGTGTTGTCCACGTACCCTCGTAGACCGTAAGCGGAAGCGTCAAGTGACGCGGTTGATGTAGTCAAACGTCTTCGCGATCCAACTGATCAAGTACCAAAAGCACAGCACCTCCGCGATCTGCACACATTCAGCTCGGTGATGTCCCTCGTACTCTTGATCCAGTTGAGGCCGAGGGAGAGTTCCGTCAGCACGACGGCGTGGTGACGGTGATGATGAAGTTACCGGCGCAGGGCTTCGCCTAAGCACTACGGCGATATGATCGAGGTGTGTAACTATGGAGGGGGGCACCGCACACGGCTAAGAGAAACTTTGTTGTGCCTTTGGGGTGTCCCTTGCCCACGTATATAAAGGAGGGAGGAGGAGGAGGCCGGCCCTAGAGGGGGCGCGCCAAGTGTGGGGAGTCCTTCTAGGACTCCCAAGTCCTAGTAGGATTCCACTTTTCCTTTCCGGAGTAGGAGAGAAGAAAGAGGGAAAGAGAGAGGGAGTAGGAAAGGGCAAGGGGGGCGCCGCCCCCTTTCCCCTAGTCCAATTCGGACCCGGAGGGGGGGGGGCGCCTCCTTCCCTTTGGCCTGCCTCCTTTATTCCCGTATGGCCCAATAAGGCCCAATACTTCTCCCGGCGAATTCCCGTAACTTTGCGGTACTCCGAAAAATACCCGAATCACTCGGAACCTTTCCGATGTCCGAATATAGCCTTCCAATATATTGATCTTTACCTCTCGACCATTTCGAGACTCCTCGTCATGTCCCCGATCTCATCCGGGACTCCGAACAAACTTCGGTCATCAAATCACATAACTCATAATACAAATCGTCATCGAACGTTAAGCGTGCGGACCCTATGGGTTCGAGAACTATGTAGACATGACCGAGACACATCTGCAGTCAATAACCAATAGCGGAACCTGGATGCTCATATTGGCTCCTACATATTCTACGAAGATCTTTATCGGTCAAACCGCATAACAACATACGTTGTTCCTTTTGTCATTGGTATGTTACTTGCCCGAGATTCGATCGTCGGTATAACCATACATAGTTCAATCTCGTTACCGGCAAGTCTCTTTACTCGTTCCGTAATGCATCATCCTGCAACTAACTCATTAGTCACATTGCTTGCAAGGCTTATAGTGATGTGCATTACCGAGAGGGCCCAGAGATACCTATCCGACAATCGGAGTGACACATCCTAACCTTGATCTATGCCAACTCAACAAACATCATCGGAGACACCTGTAGAGCATCTTTATAATCACCCAGTTACGTTGTGACGTTTGATAGCACACAAAGTGTTCCTCTGGTAGTCGGGAGTTGCATAATCTCATAGTCATAGGAACATGTATAAGTCATGTAGAAAGCAGTAGCAATGAAACTGTAACGATCATAATGCTAAGCTAACGAATGGGTCTTGTCCATCACATCATTCTCCTAATGATGTGATCCCGTTCATCAAATGACAACACATGTCTATGGCTAGGAAACTTAACCATATTTGATTAATGAGCTAGTCAAGTAGAGGCATACTAGGGACATTATGTTTGTCTATGTATTCACACATGTACTAAGTTTCCGGTTAATACAATTCTAGCATGAATAATAAACATTTATCATGATATAAGGAAATATAAATAACAACTTTATTATTGCCTCTAGGGCATATTTCCTTCAGTCTCCCACTTGCACTAGAGTCAATAATCTAGTTCACATCGCCATGTGATTTAACACCAATACTTCACATCGTCATGTGATTTAACACTCTATAGTTCACATCGCCATGTGCCAATACCCAAAGGGTTTACTAGTCAATAATCTAGTTCACATCGCCATGTGATTAACACCCAAAGAGTACTAAGGTGTGATCATGTTTTGCTTGTGAGAGAGATTTAGTCAATGGGTCTGCCACATTCATATCCGTATGTATTTTGCAAATTTCTATGTCTACAATGCTCTGCACGGAGCTACTCTAGCTAATTGCTCCCACTTTCAATATGTATCCAGATCGAGACTTAGAGTCATCCAGATCGGTGTCAAAGCTTGCATCGAGGTACTTTACGACGAACTCTTTATCACCTCCATAACCGAGAAATATTTCCTTAGTCCTCTAAGGATAATTTTGACCAATGTCCAGTGATTTACTCCTAGATCACTATTCTACTCCCTTGCCAAACTCAAGGCAGGGTATACAATAGGCCTGGTACATAGCATGGCATACTTTATAGAACCTATGGCTGAGGCATAGGGAATGACTTTCATTATCTCTCTATCTTCTGCCGTGGTCGGGCTTTGAGTCTTACTCAACTTCACACCTTGCAACACAGGCAAGAACTCCTTCTTTGACTGTTCTATTTTGAACTACTTCAAAACCTTGTCAAGGTATGTACTAATTGAAAAAACTTATCAAGCGTCTTGATCTATCTCTATAGATCTTGATGCCCAATATGTAAGCAGCTTCACCGAGGGCCTTTTTGAAAAACTCCTTTCAAACACTCCTTTATGCTTTCCAGAAAATTCTACATCATTTCCGATCAACAATATGTCACTCACATATACTTATCAGAAAGGTTGTGGTGCTCCCACTCACTTTCTTGTAAATACAGGCTTCACCGTAAGTCTGTATAGAACTATATGCTTTGATCAACTCATCTAAGCGTATATTCCAACTCTCAGATGCTTGCACTAGTCCATAGATGGATCGCTGGAGCTTTCATACTTTGTTAGCACCTCTAGGATCGACAAAACCTTCTGGTTGCATCATATACAACTCTTCTTTAAGAAATCCATTTGAGGAATGCAGGTTTAACATCCATTTGCCAAATTTCATAAAATGCGGCAATTGCTAACATGATTCGGACAGACTTTTAAGCATCGATACAAGTGAGAAAATCTCATTGTAGTCAACACCTTGAACTTGTCAAAAACCTTTTTCGACAAGTCTAGCTTTGTAGATAGTAACACTACTATCAGCGTCTGTCTTCCTCTTGAAGATCCATTTATTTTCTATGGCTTGCCGATCATCGGGCAAGTCAACCAAAGTCCACACTTTGTTCTCATACATGGATCCTATCTAAGATTTCATGGCCTCAAGCCATTTCGCGGAATCTGGGCTCATCATCACTTCCTCATAGTTCGTAGGTTCGTCATGGTCAAGTAACATGACCTCCAGAATAGGATTACCGTACCACTCTGGTGCAGACCGTACTCTGGTTGACCTACGAGGTTTGTAGTAACTTGATCTAAAGTTTCATGATCATCATCATTAATCTTCCTCACTAATTGATGTAGGCATCACTGGAACTGATTTCTATGATGAACTATTTTCCAATTCGGGAGAAGGTACAATTACCTCATCAAGTTCTAGTTTCCTCCCACTCACTTCTTTCGAGAGAAACTCCTTCTTTAGAAAGGATCCATTCTTAGCAACCAAGATCTTGCCTTCGGATCTGTGATAGAAGGTGTACCCAACATTTTCTTTTGGGTATCCTATGAAGACACACTTCTCCGATTTGGGTTTGAGCTTATCAGGTTGAAACCTTTTCACATAAGCATTGCAACCTCAAACTTTAAGAAACAACAGCTTAGGTTTCTTGCCAAACCATAGTTCATACGGCGTCGTATCAACGGATTTAGACGGTGCCCTATTTAACGTGAATGTAGCTGTCTCTAATGCATAACCCCAAAACGATAGTGGTAAATCGGTAAGAGACATCATAGATCGCACCATATCTAATAAAGTGCGGTTACGACGTTCGGACACACTGATACGTCTCCGTCGTATCTACTTTTCCAAACACTTTTGCCCTTGTTTTGGACTCTAACTTGCATGATTTGAATGGAACTAACCCGGACTGACGCTGTTTTCAGCGGAATTGCCATGGTGTTATTTATGTGCAGAAACAAAAGTTCTCGGAATGACCTGAAACTCCACGGAACTTATTATTGGAAAATATTAAAAATATTGGCGAAAGAATCAAGGCCAGGGGGCCCACCACCTGTCCACGATGGTGGGGGGCGCGCCCCCTGCCTCGTGGGCCCCCTGGAGCTCCACCGACCTCAACTCCATATATTCATGTTCGGGGAGAAAAAAATCAGAGAGAAAGATTCATCGCGTTTTATGATACGGAGCCGCCGCCAAGCCCTAAACTCTCTCGGGAGGGCTGATCTGAAGTCCGTTCGGGGCTCCAGAGAGGGGAATCCGTCGCCGTCGTCATCATCAACCATCCTCCATCACCAATTTCATGATGCTCACCGCCGTGCGTGAGTAATTCCATCCAGGCTTGCTGGACGGTGATGGGTTGGATGAGATTTATCATGTAATCGAGTTAGTTTTGTTAGGGTTTGATCCCTAGTATCCACTATGTTCTGAGATTGATGTTGCTATGACTTTGCTATGCTTAATGCTTGTCACTAGGGCCCTAGTGCCATGATTTCAGATCTGAACCTATTATGTTTTCATCAATATATGTGAGTTCTTGATCCTATCTTGCAAGTCTATAGTCACCTACTATGTGTTATGATCCGGCAACCCCGAAGTGACAATAATCGGTACCACTCCGGGTGATGACCATAGTTTGAGGAGTTCATGTATTCACTATGTGTTAATGCTTTGGTCCGGTACTCTATTAAAAGGAGGCCTTAATATCCCTTTGTTTCCATTAGGACCCCGCTGCCACGGGAGGGTAGGACAAAGGATGTCATGCAAGTTCTTTTCCATAAGCACGTATGACTATATTCGGAATACATGCCTACATAACATTGATGAATTGGAGCTAGTTCTGTGTCACCCTATGTTATGATTGTTACATGATGAACCGCATCCGACATAATTCTCCATCACCGATCCAATGCCTACGAGCTTTTCACATATTGTTCTCCACTTATTTACTTTTCCGTTGCTACAGTTACAATCACTACAAAACCCAAAAATATTACTTTTGCTATCGTTACCGTTATTTCCATAATACTTTGCTACTATATACTTTGCTGCAGATATTAAGTTATCCAGGTGTGGTTGAATTGACAACTCAACTGCTAATACTTGAGAATATTCTTTGGCTCCCCTTGTGTCGAATCAATAAATTTGGGTTGAATACTCTACTACTACAGGAATCAGCTAATTTGTCGTCCGCCAAGGCGGACGACAAAGGCACGGACGGCGGACGGCAAAATGCACCGGCAAAGAATGGATCGGTAAGACCTTCTTTGCCGTCTGCTTTCTGAAGCGGACGGCAAAGGGGCCTTTTCCATCAGCGGCTGACGGCAAAGGAAGCCGACGGCAATAAATTTGCTGTTAGTCCGTTAGGTGGCTAACGGCATTATTTGCCGTCCGCGGCTGACGGCAAATAACATCAGGCCTTTGCCGTCCGCCTAATGACGTCAGTTGGATGTCACTGCCCACCAAGGCTTTGCCGTCCGCCGCTATAGTCAAAGGCTTTGCCGTCCGCCACTGTAGGCAAACTGACCAAATGGGTCAGCTCCCAGGAAGCACAGTTGGCTGCCACGTGGCTTCTTTGCAGTCTGCCGCGGATGGCAAAGAGCCCATTGCCGTCGATGGCTGACGGCAAAGAGCCTGCATTGGCTCTTTTTTTTCTTTTTTTTAAATCCAACAATTTTCACAGCAAATATATGTGACATATATAGATATATTTCACAGGGTTATTTCACAGCAAACATATGACATATCCAGCACATAAGTTTCATCGTACATACATATATAGTTCCATCCATTCATACATAGAAAGTTGCACATACACATTGTTCCATCATAGCAAGCTAAGAATACTAGAAGAGAATGAAAGAAAAAACAAGCACTCCATCATAGCAAGCTAGCTTCCGTGAAGTGAGTGAGATCTGCAAAATGGCAAATAAGAAAGTTAGAAAAAAGGTGACTAGAAGAAGAAGTATATGTCATTTATGAGCTAACTTAGGTGAAATGGATCATTTATGAGCTAGCTTAGGTGAAATGGATCGTTTATGAGCTAACTAAGGTGAAATTGATCGTTTATGAGCTAACTAAGGTGAAATGGATCGTTTATGAGCTAACTAAGGTGAAATGGATCATTTTAGAGCTAACCTAGGTGAAATGGATCGTTTATGAGCTAACTTAGGTGAAATGGATCATTTATGAGCTAACTTAGGTGAAATGGATCGTTTATGAGCTAACTTAGTTGAAATGGATCGTTTATGAACTAACCTAGGTGAAATGGATCGTTTACGAGCTTAGCTAGGTGAAATGGATCATTTATGAGCTAACTTAGGTAAAATGCATCATTTTAGAGCTAACCTAGGTAAGATGGGTCATTTTGGAGCTAACCTAGGTAAAATGGGTCATTTTAGAGCTAACTTGGGTAAAATGGATCATTTATGAGCTAACTAAGGTAAAATGGGTCATCTTAGATATAACTTAGGTAAAATGGATCGTTTATGAGCTAACGAAGGTAAAATGGATCATTTTAGAGCTAACTTAGGTAAAATGAATCGTTTATGAGCTAACTAAGCTAATTATGCCATTTTTGACATAAGTAAGCTAAGTACATGTCATTTTGGAGGAAACAAAGCTAAGTATAGATCGTTTTAGAGCTAACTTAGGTAAAATGGATGGTTTTGGAGGTCAGTAAGCTTATTAAGTCATTTTGGAGGAAATAAAGCTAAGTCTAGGTCTTTATGCATTTGTTAAGCAAAACACTAGAGAAACTTACCGTGATCATGGAGGTGTAGGAGCGGGCTACTAATAATCTCGATCACTATCATCAATAAATGCATAATCATCATCATCACTATCATCAATGACGTGCTCATAGGGTTCAGCGGCATCAACATGTGGAAGGCCACCTTGACGTAATCGTTCAAGCATTGACAAGTCATCCGCAGCAGTAACCTCTTCTTGTTCCGGCTCTTCTTGTTCCTCCTCTGGGGTCATGCCGGATTCACTGTCGCTGTCTACTCCAATGTTTTGGGCTGAAGTATAGCGGTTCTTGAAACGTTTTTTGGAAAGACGTGTCTCTTGGAAGAATTCTCCTTCATATGTGTCTGGGTTAATGTGAGGTTCATAATCCTCTTCCTTTGGGGGAGATAGTCTAGCACGTGGCGGCACTTCATAAACGACATCCCAACCTTTCAGATTTGGATTAGTTTGGCAGGCCCACGGTAGATAGAATACTTGGGTCGCCTGTTGAGCCGTAATATAGACATCAGGAACATCTAAATGGGTGCTTTGTTTGATTTCAACTAGCCCTATATGTTCATGAGTCCTTCTAGTCTCCTTCGGCTGAAACCAATAACATTTGAAGAGTACGACATTCGGTGGGTTTTCACCATAGAATAGAAGTTCATAAATTGCTTCAACTCTCCCGTAATACTCGGTACCTCCTTCGCCGATAGCAGATACACAACAATTTGTAGACTTTCGGTCAGCCATAGATAGCTCTTTGCCATAGGTACGAAAGCGATACCCGTTGATGTCGTATTTGTCAAATGAACGGACCTTATAGTCAAAACCATTAGCGACTTGTCTCAATTCGGCGTCCATAGACTCTGAATTAGCCTACAAGTTTAATATGAAAGGATTGTTGCATTAGGCACAAATTAGCAAATGAAATGAAATGGTCTAATAGAAATTACCGTTTGTTTGAACCAAGAGATGAAACCGGGATAGCTGCCTCCTTGCTTTGCGAGAAGCTCATACTCTTCGGCGGAATCCTTTTGGATCACCGCTCCATATGAGAATATGGCGACGTATCGACTGTATGAAATATCCAGGAATAAGAGCAGTTCAAAGGAAATAGAAGTTGCGAAACAATGTACCGAGAACTTACTCGATGTACGTCCGCACTTCTGTCAGGTTGTTGAAGATATACAACGTAATGGTCCGCCATTCTTCGTTATCCAAAGATACTGGTTTCGAACCACTGGCTGGTGCGAGATTCCCTTTGAATAGGCTGAGGTTGGATCCACCCTTTTGAGGTTCGTCAGCATTGTACCGAGGCTTCGGATTATGCAAATGACGATTTTTGGCTTCGTAGTGTACTGTCACGAAGTTTTCCGCCTCCTTAGTGATGAATGCCTCAGCCATCGATGCTTCAATTCTACGATTATTTTTACATTTTGGTCGAAGCGTCTTCTGCATCCTCTCAGTTGGGTAGCACCAACGATTTTGCATGGGCCCCCCCAATCTTGCCTCGGTCGGGAGATGCAAAATCAAATGCTGCATTGGATTAAAGAAGCCCGGTGGAAAGATCTTCTCTAACTTGCAGATCAACTCCGGCGCCAACTCTTCCATTTCTTCTAGCACGCCAGGCGATAGTTCTTTCGCACAAAGAACACGGAAGAAATAGCTGAGTTCTGCCAGTACTAGCCATTCATCCTCAGGGATGAAGCCACGCAACATCATCGGCATTACCCGCTCAATCCATATGTGCCAATCATGACTCTTGAGACCAAATATCTTCAATTTATCAAGATTTGCTCCCCTCTTTAGATTCGCTGCATACCCATCGGGGAACATCAACTGTTGTTGCACCCACAAGATAATTTCCCTCATAGCTGGCCTTCCAAGATTGAACCATGCCTTTGGCTTCTTCTAGTTCTGCTTTCCTTTCGGTTCTTTCGTGTTTTGTAACGGCCTATCACATAGCGCCTCCAGATCGACTCTAGCCTTAGTATTATCCTTTGACTTCCCATCTATGCCGAACAATGTACCAAAAAGTGCCTCGGCGATATTCTTCTCAGTGTGCATCACGTCGATGTTGTGTGGGCAAAGGAGGTCTTTGAAGTAAGGCAGATCCCATAAGCATGTCTTGTGAGTCGCGTGTTTAGAATTATACCCCTTGAAGTACCCTGGACACTCTGGATCTGGCTTGAGAGCGTTTAACTGATCAAGGGTCTGTTGGCCTGTCAACGCAGGTGGTGCAGAGTTTTTGACAACTCTACCTCTGATGAAGTTCTTCTTGTCTTTCCTGAACTTATGGCGAGGATCCAGGAACTGTCTATGCATGTCGAAGCAAGAAAACTTGCGACCAGCCTGAAGCCAACGAAACTCAAGAGCTCCCTTGCATGTGGGGCACGGGAACCTTCCATGCACACACCAGCCAACGAATAGCGCATACGCCGGCAAGTCATGCGTTGAGTACATGTACCAGACACGCATTATGAAGTTCCGTTTGCTATAGGCATCGTATGTCTTGAACCCATTATCCCAGGCTTCTTGCAATTCGTCCTTAAGCGGCTGCATGTACATCATATTTTTCCCCGGATAGTTGGGCCCTGGAATTATCAACGTCAGGAAAATGTTCTTTCTTTGCATAATCTGTCCGGGGGGGAGATTGAGTGGAAAGACAAATACGGGCCAACAACTGTATTGGGTTGCCATCAGAGCAAACACACTAAACCCATCCGTGCTGACGCCGACTCGAGGATGCCTCGGATCTGCCGCTTTGTCATCATGTAATCATCAAACTTCTTCCACGCAACACCATCCGATGTGTGTACCATCATCAGATTCCCATCTGCATCTAGTTTGGTTCTTTTGCCCGTTTTGTGCCATGTCATCTGTCTGGCCGTCTCTTCAACCATGAAAAGACGTTGAAGTCTTGGTACGATTGGCATATACCGAAGAACACTGACGGGGATTTTGGTCTGGGTCTTCTCACCCATACCGTTGTCTACCACAACATACCTGGAAGACTTGCGAATGGGACAATAGTTCAAGTCCGCATATTCAAGCCTAAATAAGGCACATCCTTTCTCACAGGCATGTATCTTCTCATAGGGCATCTTCAGTGCACGGAGGATTTTGTCCGACTGGTACAGGTTTGCAGGCATTACATGGCCTTTGGGTAGAAAGCGTCCAAATACTGTCATAATTGTGTCGTAGCATTCTCTACCCAAGTTGAACCGAGCCTTCAGAGCCATTACTTGTGAGATGGCATCCAACTGACAAAGCTCAGTGTGCTCGTGGAGCGGACGTTTTGAAGACTCCAACATTTCATTGAAGGCCTTTGCAGATTCCTCCATCTCCTCGTCCGAATCCCGAGCATCATCCAAGTCTTTCACCATGTTTTCCATCCCAGTACTATGCTCGTCGGTGCGACGACGAACCACCTCAGCTCGGTCACGTTGGGCAGACTCCCCATGAAATGTCCACACCGTATAATTGGGCGTAAAACCACTCTTCTGCAGGTGTTTGCCCATTTCAGCCTCTGTCCTCTTTTCCCAATTGTCGCACCGGGAACAGGGGCACCAGGTTTTCCTCTGGCCATTTGCAAATGCGGCATGCACAAACGCCTTGGTTTTTGTGAACCATTCAGTGCTCCATTTGTTCTGACCAGTGTGACCGGTGTACATCCACGCACGATCACTCATCTTGACTTTCAGAGCTACTGGACACACAACAAATATATATATATATATATATATATATATATATATAATTCACCATGTATATATTCTTCAGTTGATCTAGTTTGTCAATTTTATTACGTCCATGCAACCTACACTCTAATAGGTAATGATAGGTCCTAATCCCACCCGAGTATGTGTAGATTGGGGTCCTTTTCTCCTGCTATGCTCCGGATCCGACGCAAAATTTCGGCAGCACCTCCCCGCTGTTCTCCTGATACACGTCTCTGCAATAAACAGAGAGGATGTGTACCCGGAGAACAACAGGGGGGCACTGACGAAATTTATGCGTTGGATCCGGAGCAAAGCATATGGGAAAACGAACCCAATCTAGACATACTCAGGCTGTCCATGGACAGCGTTGAACAATTCGAAAGAATCACGGTTACAAATATGCAAATGCATGCATATTTATAGATGTAACCCTTTCGAACGGGAGACGCATAGTGGTTACGCATACTGATGATTGACACCTATAGCTAGCAAGTTTCATCGGCACGAAGACCGGAACAGAGCAAATGAAGGGGGGAGGAGGAGTTGTCATTTGTGCTCACCAACGAACGCAGGGGCGGAGCTCGTCGAACACACGGGGAGGTCGTCAAACACCACACCCTCGCAGCGACGAAACAACTGCACATTTGAATTCACCCGAGAAACACAAATATGTATGATGTTTTGCATAACAAAATCGAAAAATATACGACCTAACTCATAATTCACAAATATATGACCCCGTCGGCCTCTGGAAGGCCAAAGAGCACCTTCTACATATTCTTCTTTTCTTCTTCTTCTTCTTCTTCTTCTTCTCCTCTCCTCTTCTTCTCCTACACTTTCTTCTTCTTCTTCTCCCCTCCTCTTCTTCTCCTACACTTTCTTCTTCTTCTTCTTCTTCTTCTTCTTCTTCTTCTTCTTCTTCTTCTTCTTCTTCTTCTTCTTCTTCTTCTTCTTCTTCTTCTTCTTCTTCTCCCCTCCTCTTCTTCTTCTTCTCCCCTCCTCCTCCTCCTCCTCCTCCTCTTCTTCTTCTTCTTCTTCTTCTTCTTCTTCTTCTTCTTCTTCTTCTTCTTCTTCTTCTTCTTCTTCTTCTTCTTCCCCTTCTACATATTCTTCTTTTCTTCTTCTTCTTCTTCTTCTTCTTCTTCTTCTTCTTCTTCTTCTTCTTCTTCTTCTTCTTCTTCTTCTTCTTCTTCTTCTTCTTCTTCTTCTTCTTCTTCTTCTTCTCCCCTCCTCCTCTTCTTCTTCTTCTTCTTCTTCTTCTTCCCCTTTACATATTCTTCTTTTCTTCTTCTTCTTCTTCTTCTTCTTCTTCTTCTTCTTCTTCTTCTTCTTTTTTCATCTTTTTTCTACTTCTTTTAATTATATGACTAATTATCTAAAACCCGTGCACTAAATCTAACACTAACACATATATATCTAGCACTAAACATAACACTAACAATTAAACAGCAAAAAAAAGAAAAATAACTCACCGGAGCCGACGGGGGCCGGGGCTTCGCAACGGCAGGGTGGCGGTGGCGACGGGGGTCGTAGGGCTCCGGCCGGGGCGGTGGAGCTCATCATTGGGGAGGGGCGGTGGAGCTCATCAGGGGGAGGGGCGGTGAGCGGAGGCCCTGAGCCGGCAAGGAGGCGGGGGCGATGGGGCCGCGGTGGCGGGTGGCGGGGGCGGCGGCGGCGCCGGGGTGGTGGGGCGTCGGGGCGTCGGCGGGTGGGTGAGGCGGCGGGGTGGTGGGGCGACAAGGCAAGCGGCGACGGCTGGTGGGGGCGGCGGCGGGTGGCGGGGGTGGCGGCAGGGGGTGGGGGCGGCGGCGGGTGGCGAGGGCGGCGGCAGGTGGTGGGGGCGGCGGCGTGGTGGCTCGGGGAGGAGAGAGGGAGAGAAACATAGAGATGGATCCGGGGCGGGGTGTGTCTCGCCGTTAGTTAGGTTAGTTCTTTGCCTTCAGCTTTTTTTCTCTTTGTCATCCGCTAGCTGACGGCAAAGAGGGGGGCCGTTAAGTTTTTTTAATCAGCTCGTTAGTGGGGACCACCACTCTCTTTGCCATCTGCTAGCTGACGGCAAAGATTCTTTGCCGTGCGCTAGCTGACGGCAAAGATTCTTTGCCGTGCGCTAGCTGACGGCAAAGAATTAGCTGATGGCAAAGACCGTTCTTTGCCATCAGCCAGTTCTTTGCCTTCCGTTTTCTGTATGCGGACGACAAAGACCTTCTTTGCCGTCAGCCAGCAGACGGCAAAGACTTGGCTGATGGCAAATAAGCTAATTCCAGTAGTGTACCCTCGAAAACTGTTGCGATCCCCTATACTTGTGAGTTATCAAGACTATTTTCTGGCGCGGTTGCCGGGGAGCATAGCTCTATTCTTTGAGTCACTTGGGATTTATATCTGCTGGTCACTATTAAGAACTTGAAAGACGCGAAAACAAAAATTTATCCCTCAACTACGAGGGGAGATAAGGAACTGCCATCTAGCTCCGCACTTGATTCACCTTCTGTTTTGAGTAAGGTTGCGACACCTAAACCTGCTTCTGCTATTAATTCTGATATGTCGCATGTTATTGATGATGCCACTTCTGCTATGCATGATACTTATGATGAAACTACTTCTATGCTTGATACTACTGTGCCACTTGGTGAATTTCTTGATGAACAACTTGCTAGGGCTAGAGAGAATGAAATTATTGAAACTGATAATATTGATGAAAGTGATGATGAAGGCTCCCCTAATAAATATGAATTGCCTGTTGTGCCTGAGGGCTATGTTATGGATGAAGAAACTAAAAGAGACTTTCTTGCTTGCAATGATAGAAGTGATCTTAAGAAATTATTAGCTAAGCTTAAACAAAAAACTCTGAATGCTAGAATGAAATATGATCCTGCTTATGCTACTTCACCTATCTTTGTTAATGATAAGGATTATGAATTCTCTATTGATCCTGATATAATTACTTTGGTTGAATCCGATCCTTTCTATGGCTATGAATCTGAAACTGTTGTGGCGCATCTTACTAAATTAAATGATATAGCCACCCTGTTCACTAATGATGAGAGAACTCGCTACCTTTATATCCTTAAAATCTTACTAAATATTTCCGTTCACTAGTGATGCTAAGATATGGTTTAATTCTCTTGATCCTGGTTGTGTGCGTAGTCCCCGGGATATGACTTATTACTTCTCTGCTAAATATTTCCCTGCTCATAAGAAACAAGCTGCTTTAAGGGGTATATACAATTTTGTGCAAATTGAAGAAGAGAGTCTCCCACAAGCTTGGGGGAGGCTTCTCCAATTATTTAATGCTTTGCCTGATCATCCTCTTAAGAAAAATGAAATACTTGATATCTTTTATAATGGACTAACCGATGCTTCCAGAGATTACCTGGATAGTTGTGCTGGTTCTATTTTCAGGGAAAGAACACCGTATGAAGCTGAAATTCTATTGAATAATATGTTGACCAATGAAAATAATTGGACACTTCCTGAGCCAACTCCTGAACCTATTCCTAAACCAACTCCGAAGAAGAGAGGTGTTCTATTTCTCAGTCCTGAAGATATGCAAGAGGCAAAGAAATCTATGAAAGAAAAGGGTATTAAAGCCGAAGATGTTAAGAATTTACCTCCTATTGAAGAAATACATGGTATTAATTTACCGCATGTTGAAGATATATATGATCTTAATTCATCACCTATTGAAGAAACGCATGGTCTTGATAACCCGACACAGGTAGTAAAGGTAAATTCTCTCTATAGATATGATAAAGCTGAAATCCCTCCTACTAAGTTTGCTAGCCAATGTTTGGATGAGTTTGATAACTTTATGGCTAAGCAAGAAGACTTCAATGCTTATTTTGGTAGACAATTAAAACAAAATGCTTATATGATTGAACACTTGGGTGATTATATGTCTAGAGTTAAAGGTGAACTTAAACTAATTAGTAAACATGCTTCTATGGTTACCACTCAAGTAGAACAAGTACGTAAAGCTCAGAATGATTTGCTCAATGAATTAAATAGTAAGAATAATGACTATGCTGTTAGAGTGGCTACTAGAACTGGTAAAATAACTCAGGAACCTTTGTATCCTGAAGGCCATCCTAAGAGAATTGAGCAGGACTCTCAGATAAATAATATAGATGCACCTAGTCCCTCTAAAAAGAAGAAAAAGAAAAATGATAGGACTTTGCATACTTCTAGTGAACCTATTGCTGAACCACCTGAGAATCCAAATGATATTTCTATTTCTGATGCTGAAACACAATCTGGTAATGAACATGAACCTAGTGACAATGTTAATGATGATGTTCATGTTGATGCTCAACCTAGTAATGATAATGATGTAGAAATTGAACCTGCTGTTGATCTTGATAACCCACAATCAAAGAATCAACTTTATTATAAGAGATACTTTGTTGCTAGGAAACACGGTAAAGAAAGGGAGCCATGGGTTCAGAAACCCATGCCTTTTCCTCCCAAGCCATCCAAGAAAAAGGATGATGAGGATTTTGAGCGCTTTGCTGAAATGATTAGACCTATCTTTTTGTGTATGCGATTAACTGTATGCTCAAAATGAATCCTTATGCTAAGTACATGAAAGAAATTGTTACTAATAAAAGAAAGATACCGGAAGCTGAAATTTCCACCATGCTTGCTAATTATACTTTTAAGGGTGGAATACCAAAGAAACTTGGAGATCCAGGAGTACCTACTATACCATACTCCATTAAAAGAAATTATGTTAGAACTGCTTTATGTGATCTTGGAGCCGGTGTTAGTGTTATGCCTCTCTCTTTATATCGTAGACTTGATTTGAATAAGTTGACACCTAATGTAATATCTTTCCAAATGGCTGATAAATGAACTGCTATACCTGTCGGTATTTGTGAGGATGTGCCTGTTGTGGTTGCAAATGTTACTATTTTAACAGACTTTGTTATTCTTGATATTCCTAAGGACGATAGTATGTCTATTATTCTTGGAAGACTCTTTTTGAATACTGCAGGGGCTGTTATTGATTGCAACAAAGGCAATGTCACTTTTCATGTTAATGGTAATGAGCATACGGTACACTTTCCGAGGAAACAACCTCAAGTCCACAGTATCAATTCTATTGGAAAAATTCCATCGATTATTATTGGAGGTTTTGAATTTCCTCTTCCTACTGTCAAGAAGAAATATGATATTCTTATTATAGGGGATGTGCATATCCCCGTTGAGGTAACATAGTGTTATTCGAAATTTCTCCGGTTCCATGTTATTCGAAATGAGTTTGTTAACAAGACCTGATCAACCTTGTTAGTGGATTCCTTTTGATGAGCATGAGATGGATGAAGTTATAAAGCACAACCTTCTGTATCCTCCTCTACTTTCTGTTATTTAGTTGAAATAAAGTAAAAATAGTATTTCTGTCAGTTTTCTGAATTATCCATGCAATATAAAAATACCCAAAAATAAAAGTTCTCCAAATGCCCTGAAATTCAAATATGATTTTTTTCTAGAATATTTGAGAATATTTGGCACTGAGAACACAGCAGGGGGAGCAAGCACCTGGGCACGAGGGTCCAGGGCACGCCCCCTGCCTCGTGGGCCCACGGTGGCTCCCCTCCACTTATTCCTGCACCCACACACTTCTTCTTCCTCCCAAAAAAATCACCATCCAGCTCAAGCACGAGTTGTAGCTCATTTTGCTGCGATTTTCGATCTCCTTGATCAAAGCACCTCTCACAAAACTGCTTTGGGGGATTGTTCTTTGGTATGTGACTCCTCCATTGGTCCAATTAGTTTTTGTTCTAGTGCTTTATTCATTGCAAATTTGTGCTGCCTAGGTGACCATGTTCTTGAGCTTGCATGTCAAATTTATATGGTTCCAAGTAGTTCTAATGCATGATATAGTCTCTAGGCACTTGTGGGAGTAGTTGCTATCAATCTTGTTGAGCTTGGTTCACTTTTATTTGAAGTTACTAAAATTTTCAGAAATTTTTCAGAGGAAGAAATATGTTTAGGAAAATGTACCAATGTGGTTCTTCAAGGAAGCAAGGACCCAGGCTTGCAATGCGTGATGCTGACGATGAACCACCAAGGGACGCTCCAGTGCGGCCTTGTGAATGGCCTTCAGAAGACTTTATGGATCGAGCGGGAATCAAGGAAGAATTTAACACATGTGTGCGTAACGCTGATCTTGTGAGCTTCGAGGCAGACAAGTGCCGTCAGTACCACTATCTCACTAGTTCCTTTGTGAGGAGGTTTGAACTTTCATCTTCACGTAATTCTCAAACTGTCCTGTTTGATCTCTATGAAAATTCTTATACTATGGACCTAGAGGACTTAACCACTGCTTGCAAACTTCCACAATGGGGTAGTACTAGTGAACCTCGGAAATCTGAATTTAGAGATTTTCTTGCTAGTATAACTGTGGGGGAATCTAGTGACATAGCACAAGCTACCATAGGGAGCATTCATTTTCCTGCTTTACATTATTTTGCTCTCTTCATAGGTAGGTGCATAAATGGTAAAGATGAAGCATGTCACATGTGTGTCCCTGACCTCAGTATTCTCAGGAGTGCTGTGTTAGGAGATAAACATTATAATATGGGAGCCATTGTTGCATGTAGGTTGCATCATAATAGATTTAATGGAGTTTTCTTTGGTGGAATTTATGCAACCCGTATAGCTAATTTTCTTGGTATAACCATACGTGAGGATGATATTGAGTTGCCTCCTGCTTATTTGGATTATGAGGCTATGATTCGTCATCATTTTGTTGAGAGGAACGATCAGTTCCTCCAGTACCGACTAATCTTTGACAGACGATGCACCTATCACGTCGCTCTCCCTGCTTCTACCTTCTTTGACTCTGAGGCAAAGGGGAGATATTACATAACCAGAGAGGAGGCGGAAGAGTATAAGAGGAAGGCTGAGATAGCTCGCCTCCAAGCTGCATCCCACGATGCAATGACTGCTGCATCTCAGTACGACCCCAACTATAATTTTGGATATCCGCCAGGCCATCCGTGGCAATAGACCAACTTAGGCTAAAAACCTAAGCTTGGGGGAGTACGTATTTCCCACCGACATTACATTTATGTTTACACACTCATTGCTAGTTGTCGGTGCTCATACTCTTTCACTGTAATATCCATGCTAGTTTATTTTCTTTTTCTGCTTTCTTCTTGTGTGTTTGATAAACCTTAAGAAAAACCAAAAAAAATAGTAATAGCTTTTAGTTAGTTTACTTTTCTTGTTGTAGTAATAATTAAAAAGAAAACCCAAAAAGATTTCTCGTTCTTCTTTTGCTTGTTGGGAGCTTTCCCGTGTAAATAGTTTTATTTCTTTTCTTTTCTGTGGGGGGTCGATAGGAGAAGACCATGATGAAATTGTTGAAGTGGCTCTTATATGCATTATTGTTGATTTAACCAAGAGCCCATATTGCCTTGTCTTCTCCTATTTATTGAATGCTCGCAGATTCCAGCTTAGTCCAATGCACGTGCACTATTATTATTATTCACATCGTTCGACCGTGCAAGTGAAAGGCAATTATGACGATATATGATGGACTGACTGAGATGAGAGAAGCTGGTATGAACTTGACCTCTCTTGTTTTTGTAAATATGATTAGTTCATCGTTCCTGATTCAGCCTATTATGAATAAACATGTTTGCAATGACAATTAGAGATTATAGTTGCTTATGCCATGCTTAATTAGCTAGGAGTTTATAATGGTTTACCTTGCGTGCCAACATGCTATTAAAATGGTTGTGATGTGGTATGATGGGGTGGTATCCTCCTTTTAATGATTCAAGTGACTTGACTTGGCACATGTTCACACATGTAGTTGAAACAAATCAACATAGCCTTCACGATATTTATGTTCATGGTGGATCATATCCTACTCATGCTTGCACTCAATGTTCATTAATTTTAATGCATGTTCATGACTATTGTCGCTCTCTAGTTGGTCGCTTCCCAGTCTTTTGCTAGCCTTCACTTGTACTAAGCGGGAATACTGCTTGTGCATCCAATCCGTTAAACCCCAAAGTTATTCCATATGAGTCCACTATACCTTCCTATATGTGGTATCTACCTGCCGTTCCAAGTAAATTTGTATGTGTCAAACTCTAAACCTTCAAATGAAATTCTGTTTTGTATGCTCGAATAGCTCATGTATCAACTAGGGCTGCCCGTATCTTCCATGTTAGGCGGGTTATTGTCAAGAGGAGTGGACTCCGCTCCTCACTCACGAGAAAATGGCTGGTCACCGGGATGCCCAGTCCCATGCTTTATGCAAATCAAATCAAAATAATTGCAAACAAAACTTCCCCCGGGACTGTTGTTAGTTGGAGGCACTCGTTGTTTCGAGCAAGCCATTGATTGATGCTTGTTGGTAGAGGGGGAGTATAAACTTTACCATTCTGTTTGGGAACCGCCTATAATGTGTGTAGCATGGAAGATATCGCCATCTCTTGGTTGTTATGTTGACAATGAAAGTATGCCGCTCAAAATATTATTCATCTCTATTTCAAAATCGAGCTCTGGCACCTCTACAAATCCCTGCTTCCCTCTGCGAAGGGCCTATCAATTTACTTTTATGTTGAGTCATCACCCTCTTATTAAAAAGCACCAGCTGGAGAGCACCGCTGTCATTTGCATTCATTACTATTAATTTATATTGGGTATGACTATGATTGGATCTCTTTTACCATGAATTACAATATCTAGTCAGTCCTTGATCTTTAAAGGTGCTCTGAATTTATATTTTGTGGTCTCAGAACGGGCTAGCGAGATACCATCTTGTTATATCATATTATGATTGTTTTGAGAAAGTGTTGTCATCCGAGGTTTATTATTATTGCTCGCTAGTTGATTATGTCATTGATATGAGTAAACATGAGACCTAAGTGTTATTGTGAATGTGGTTAGTCATAATCTTTGCTGAAAACTTGAATGCTGACTTTACATATTTACAACAACAAGAGCAAACAGAGTTTGTAAAAGTTTTTCTTTATCACTTCTAGTTTATCAACTGAATTGCTTGAGGACAAGCAAATGTTTAAGCTTGGGGGAGTTGATACGTCTCCATCGTATCTACTTTTCCAAACACTTTTGCCCTTGTTTTGGACTCTAACTTGCATGATTTGAGTGGAACTAACCCGGACTGACGCTGTTTTCAGCAGAATTGCCATGGTGTTATTTATGTGCAGAAACAAAAGTTCTCGGAATGACCTGAAACTCCACGGAACTTATTTTTGGAAAATATTAAAAATATTGGCGAAAGAATTAAGGCCAGGGGGCCCACCACCTGTCCACGAGGGTGGGGGGCGCGCCCCCTGCCTCGTGGGCCCCCTAGAGCTCCACCGACCTCAACTCCAACTCCACATATTCGTGTTCGGGGAGAAAAAAATCAGAGAGAAAGATTCATCGCGTTTTACGATACGGAGCCGCCGCCAAGCCCTAAACTCTCTCGGGAGGGCTGATCTGGAGTTCGTTTGAGGCTCCGGAGAGGGGAATCCGTCGCCGTCATCATCATCAACCATCCTCCATCACCAATTTCATGATGCTCACCGCCGTGCGTGAGTAATTCCATCGTAGGCTTGCTGGACAGTGATGGGTTGGATGGGATTTATCATGTAATCGAGTTAGTTTTGTTAGGGTTTGATCCCTAGTATCCACTATGTTCTGAGATTGATGTTGCTATGACTTTGCTATGCTTAATGCTTGTCACTAGGGCCCTAGTGCCATGATTTCAGATCTGAACCTATTATGTTTTCATCAATATATGTGAGTTCTTGATCCTATCTTGCAAGTCTATAGTCACCTACTATGTGTTATGATCCGGCAACCCCGAAGTGACAATAATCGGGACCACTCCCGGTGATGACCATAGTTTGAGGAGTTCATGTATTCACTATGTGTTAATGCTTTGGTCCGGTACTCTATTAAAAGGATGCCTTAATATCCCTTAGTTTCCATTAGGACCCCGCTGCCACGGGAGGGTAGGACAAAAGATGTGATGCAAGTTCTTTTCCATAAGCACGTATGACTATATTCGGAATACATGCCTACATTACATTGATGAATTGGAGCTAGTTCTGTGTCACCCTATGTTATGATTGTTACATGATGAACCGCATCCGGCATAATTCTCCATCACCGATCCAATGCCTACAAGATTTTCACATATTGTTCTCCGCTTATTTACTATTCCGTTGCTACTGTTACAATCACTACAAAACCCAAAAATATTACTTTTTCTATCGTTACCGTTATTTCCAAAATACTTTGCTACTAAATACTTTGCTGCAGATATTAAGTTATCCAGGTGTGGTTGAATTGACAACTCAACTGCTAATACTTGAGAATATTCTTTGGCTCCCCTTGTGTCGAATCAATAAATTTGGGTTGAATACTCTACCCTCGAAAACTGTTGCGATCCCCTATACTTGTGGGTTATCACACACCATTACGTTGTTGTGTTCCAGGTGGCGTGAGTTGCGAAACTATTCCGCATTGGTTCAAACGAAGACCAAATTCGTAACTCAAATATTCTCCTCCACGATCAGATCGTAGAAACTTTATTTTCTTGTACGATGATTTTCCACTTCACTCTGAAATTCTTTGAACTTTTCAAATGTTTCAGACTTATGTTTCATCGAGTAGATATACCCATATCTGCTCAAATCATCTGCGAAGGTTAGAAAATAATGATACCCGCCGCGAGCCTCAACACTCATCGAACCGCATACATCAGTATGTATTATTTCCAATAAGTCAGTTGCTTGCTCCATTGTTCCGGAGAACAGAGTCTTAGTCATCTTGCCCATGAGGCATGGTTCGCAAGCATCAAGTGATTCATAATCAAGTGATTCCAAAAGCCCATCGGCATGGAGTTTCTTCATGCGCTTTACAGCAATATGACCTAAATGACAGTGCCACAAATAAGTTGCACTATCATTATTAACTTTGCATCTTTTGGCTTCAATATTATGAATATGTGTATCACTACGATCGAGATCCAACAAACTATTTTCATTGGGTGTATGACCACTGAAGGTTTTATTCATGTAAACAGAACGACAATTATTCTCTGACTTTAAATGAATAAATGTATTGCAATAAACATGATCAAATCATATTTATGCTCAACGTAAACACCAAATAACATTTATTTAGGTTCAACACTAATCCCGAAAGTACAGGGAGTGTGCGATGATGATCATATCAATCTTGGAACCACTTCCAACACACATCGTCACTTCACCCTTAACTAGTCTCTGTTCATTCTGCAACTCCCATTTCGAGTTACTACTCTTAGCAACTGAACCAGTATCAAATGCCGAGGGGTTGCTATAAACACTAGTAAAGTACACATAAATAACATGTATATCAAATTTACCTTTGTTCACTTTTCCATCCTTCTTATCCGCCAAGTATCTAGGGCAGTTCCACTTCAAGTGACCACGCCCTTTGCAGTAAAAGCACTTAGTCTCAGGCTTAGGTCCAGACTTGGGCTTCTTCACTTGAGCAGCAACTTGCTTGCCGTTCTTCTTGAAGTTCCCCTTCTCCCCTTTGCCCATTTTCTTGAAACTAGTGGTCTTGTCAACCATCAACACTTGATGTTTTTCTTGATTTCTACCTTCGTTGATTTCAGCATCGCGAAGAGCTCGGGAATTACTTTCGTCATCCCTTGCATATTATAGTTCATCACGAAGTTCTAGTAACTTGGAGATAGTGACTAGAGAACTTTGACAATTACTATCTTATCTGGAAGATTAACTCCCACTTGATTCAAGCAATTGTAGTACCCAAACAATCTGAGCACATGCTCACTGGTTGAGCTATTCTCCTCCATCTTGTAGGCAAAGTACTGTCAGAGGTCTCATACCTCCCGACACGGGCATGAGTATGAAATACCAATTTCAACTCTTGGAACATCTTATATGCTCCGTGACGTTAAAAACGTTTTTGAAGTCCCGGTTCTAAGCCGTAAAGCGTGGTGCACTAAACTATTAAGTAGTCATCATACCGAGCTTTTTCAAATGTTCAAAACGTCTGCATTTGCTCCTGCAATAGGTCCGTCACCTAGCGGTGCATCAAGGACATAATTCTTCTGTGCAGCAATGAGGATAATCCTCAGATCACGGACCTAGTCCGCATCATTGCTACTATCATCTTTCAACTTAAGCGCGAGCTATTGATCTACAACATAGATATGCAAATACTATCAGGACTAAGTTCATGATAAATTAAAGTTCAATTAATCATATTACTTAAGAACTCCCACTTAGATAGACATCCCTCTAGTCATCTAAATGATCACGTGATCCATATCAACTAAACCATGTCCGATCATCACGTGAGATGGAGTAGTTTTCAATGGAGAACATCACTATGTTGATCATATCTACTATATGATTCACGCTCGACCTTTCGTTCTCAGTGTTCCGAGGCCATATCTGCATATGCTAGGCTTGTCAAGTTTAACCCGAGTATTCTGCGTGTGCAAAACTGGCTTGCACCTATTGTATGTGAATGTAGAGCTTATCACACCCAATCATCACGTGGTGTCTCGGCACAAAGAACTGTCGCAATGGTGCATACTCAGGGAGAACACTTATACCTTGAAATTTTAGTAAGGGATCATCTTATAAAGCTACCGCCGAACTAAGCAAAATAAGATGTATAAAAGATAACCATCACATGCAATCAAAATATGTGACATGATATGGCCATCATCATCTTGTGCTTTTGATCTCCATCTCCAAAGTACTGTCATGATCTCCATTGTAACCGGCATGACACCATGATCTCCATCATCTTGATCTTTTATCACCGTGTCGTCACATGGTCGTCTCACCAGCTATTGCTTTTGCAACTATTGCTATCGCATAGCGACAAAGTAAAGCAATTACATGGCACTTGTATCTTATGCAATAAGGAGACAACCATAAGGCTCCTGCCAGTTGCCGATAGCTTTAACAAAACATGATCATATCATACAACAATTTATATCTCATCACGTTTTGACCATATCACATCACAACATGCCCTGCAAAAACAAGTTAGACGTCCTCTACTTTGTTGTTGCAAGTTTTACGTGGCTGCTACGGGCTGAGCAAGAACCGTTCTTACCTACGCATCAAAACCACAACAATTTTTCGTCAAGTATGTGCTGTTTTAACCTTCAACAAGGACCGGGCGTAGTCACACTCGATTCAACTAAAGTTGGAGAAACTGACACCCGCCAGCCACCTGTGTGCGAAGCACGTTGGTAGAACCAGTCTCGCGTAAGCGTACGCGTAATGTCGGTCCGGGCCGCTTCATCCAACAATACCGCCAAATCAAAGTATGATATGTTGGTAAACAGTATGACTATTATCGCCCACAACTCATTTGTGTTCTACTCGTGCATATAACATCTAAGCATAAACCTGGCTCTGATGCCACTGTTGGGGAACGCAGTAATTTCAAAACTTTTCCTACGATCACGCAAGGTCTATGTGATGCATAGCAATGAACGGAAGAGTGTTGTCCACGTACCCTCGTAGACCGTAAGCGGAAGCGTCAAGTGATGCGGTTGATGTAGTCGAACGTCTTCGCGACCCAACCGATCAAGTACCGAAAGCACGGCACCTCCGCGATCTGCACACGTTCAGCTCGGTGACGTCCCTCGTACTCTTGATCCAGTTGAGGCCGAGGGAGAGTTCCGTCAGCACGACGGCCTGGTGACGGTGATGATGAAGTTACCAGCGCAGGGCTTCGCCTAAGCACTACGACGATATGACCGAGGTGTGTAACTATGGAGGGGGGCACCGCACACGGCTAAGAGAAACTTTGTTGTGCCTTTGGGGTGTCCCTTGCCCACATATATAAAGGAGGGAGGAGGAGGAGGCCGGCCCTAGAGGGGGCGCGCCAAGTGTGGGGAGTCCTACTAGGACTCCCAAGTCCTAGTAGGATTCCCCTTTTCCTTTCTGGAGTAGGAGAGAAGAAAGAGGGAAAGAGAGAGGAAGTAGGAAAGGGCAAGGAAGGGGGGGGGCGCCCCCTTTCCCCTAATCCAATTTGGACCCATGGGGGGCGCGCGCCTCCTTCCCTTTGGCCTGCCTCCTCTATTTCCGTATGGCCCAATAAGGCCCAATACTTCTCTCGGCGAATTCCCGTAACTCTGCGGTACTCCGAAAAATACCCGAATGACTCGAAACCTTTCCGATGTCCGAATATAGCCTTCCAATATATCGATATTTACCTCTCGACCATTTCGAGACTCCTCGTCAGATCCCCGATCTCAACCGGGACCCCGAACAAACTTCGGTCATCAAATCACATAACTCATAATACAAATCGTCATCGAACATTAAGCGTGCGGACCCTATGGGTTCGAGAACTATGTAGACATGACCGAGACACATCTCCGGTCAATTACCAATAGCCGAATCTGGATGGTCATATTGGCTCCTACATATTCTACGAAGATCTTTATCGTCAAATCGCATAACAACATATGTTGTTCCTTTTGTCATTGGTATGTTACTTGCCCGAGATTCGATCGTCGGTATCACCATACCTAGTTCAATCTCGTTACCTGCAAGTCTCTTTACTCGTTCCGTAGTGCATCATCCCGCAACTAACTCATTAGTCACATTGCTTGCAAGGCTTATAGTGATGTGCATTACCGAGAGGGCCTAGAGATACCTCTCCGACAATCGGAGTGACAAATCCATATTTGTAACTCCATCTCTTGCCATTTTCGGCTATGTGTTATGATATTCCCTTCGTGGTCGGGTTTTGTTTTTCGTTTTTGCATTTTGTTCATGTCATGCATCTCATATCATGTCATCATGTGCATCTCCTTTGCATACGTGTTCGTCTCATGCATCGGAGCATTTTCCCCGTTGTCCGTTTTGCAATCCGACACTCCCACGTGCACCGGCGCACCCCTCTTGTTTCTTTTTGTGAGCGGGTGTTAAACGTTCTCGAAATGGACCGAGGTTTGTCAAGTGGCCTTGGTACACCACCGGTAGACCACCTGTCAAGTTTCGTTCCATTTGAAGGTCGTTTGACGCTCGAACGGTTAACCGGGTAACCGCAAAGTCCTTTTGTGTGTTGCAGCAAAACCCTCCTCCAAACAGCCCAATAACCCGTCTAAGTCACCTCCATGCTCTCGGTCGTTCGATCACGATCGTGTGGGCGAAAACCGCACTCCATTTGGAGTCTCCTAGCTCCCTCTGCCTATATAAACACCCCCCTCCGAAATTTCGGATCAAACCCTAGATCAATTCCCCTCCGCGCCGCCGGACGTTTCTTCCTCAGCCGGCCGGACATGTCCGCCGCCCTCACCGCGCCACGTGGCGGCTCCTGATTCGCCGAGCCGCCGCGCCCACTTCGCCTGCGCGCCGGCCCGCCGGCGCGCGAGGCCCACGCGAGGCCCCCCGGAGCCCGAGCCGCGCCCCACGGCTCCGACCGCGCCCCTCCACCCGCGGATCCCCGCCGCCGCCGCCGTTCCCGCCGCCCGCCGCCTCGCTCGGCGCCGCCTCCTCTCCCCGTCTACGCGCCCGTCCCCGACCACCGCCGCCGTCCTCGTCTCCTCCCGCACCTCCTCCGGCCGCCGCCGTCTCCCTCCGTCTCCGGCAGCCGCGCCAGCCCCGCCTCGGAGTGCGTGCCGGATCTGGATCCAGTGAGGTTGACCCCGAAAATCCCCCAAGTCCCGTATATTTCACATTATGTGCTCTTGTTCATTGCATCACATCTCATCGCATACTGCTCCATTTTGCGTGCATGATATATCGAAATGTTCGTCTCAAGATGCTCTTCATTTTGTTCCATTGTGCCATGTTCGTTTGAGTCCATATTGATGCCCAAATCTCTGTCGCAAGAGTGCTATATGATGTTTACTGCTGTTACTTATCAGAACTTCGTGTTTTGTTATTTTTGTTGCATTTGATGTGTGCATCTTATGGGCATGAGCTCTACAGGTGTTTTGATCTATGCCATGCCATATTTACAGAGGTATATGCGATGTATTTTTTTGATCTATGTGGTGACTAGCAGAAGCATGTAAACTAGGCTTCGTGATGTTTCTGTTTTCAGGGACTTAGAATTTTGCTAAGTCTGTGACTGCTGTTATTTTGTTTCCATGTATCCATGTGTCTACAGAGAGATCCATGCTTCTTTTGGGAATGTTCAGGAAGGATGTTTTGTATATATAGTTGTGCTCTATCCATCCATGCCCCTGCTTGCAATTATAGAGTGACATAGGATGTCTTAATCTTGCTCTACTTTTGCTATAAAATGTTTCTGGCAAATTGTTAACATGATATTCAATTTTCCAAGGTTGTTGTAGTTGATCCATACATTCTATGAACTTTGCTTTTGCCGTGGTTAGCTTCATAAACATGCCATCTTCCTATAGGTATGCTTGTTTTGTCATGCATTGCTTTGTGATGAGTGAATCAAGCTCACAAAGATGCCCTCATAATTTCTGTTAATGCCATGCTCTATTTTCTGCTAAGTCTGAAACCTGTTAACGAAACTTGCTATGTTTACATGGGTGCCATCATATCTTCAGTGCCTTTTTGGCTCATGGTCAGTAAGGGACTTTTGTTCTATGCATTTAGTAGATTCATGCCATGCCTTGTTTTGCTATGTTAAGTTCCTGTAGCATGTTGATTGCTTGCTCTGAACATTCCTACCTGATGCTGTTTCAGCCATGTCCAGTAATTTCACCAAGTCGGTGAACCTGATATCTTTTGCACTTTTGCCATGCTTGTTTGAACCTGTTATGGTGTGATCTAGCCATAGCTCAGTGTTCATCTTTTGTCAAGCATCTCCTGTAGATCATTACCATATGTTTTGTTACTATGTTGGAGTGCTTTAGCATAGTTACTTGTTGCATTCTAAGTGCTATCATGCTGTTGATCGCAGAATCGTGTCATTCTTGTTTTGCTTGCCATTTGCAAACCGTGCATCCGTTTCCGGTGATCTTTATATCAATTTCGACCGAAATCATCTCATCTTTCCAGTGGCATACTTGGTTTGCCAAGTTACTGCCTTGTTCATCCTTTTTCTTCCGGAGCACGCATACGCATCACATATCATATCTCGCATATCATGCATGTATTGCATCATGTTGCTTGTGCATTTCCCGTGATTGATTATGGTTCCATTGCTTGTGTTCTTGCTGTGGGTAGAGCTGGGAGACGAGTTCGTGAACGAGGAACCTGTTGAGTACGCTTACGAGGATCAAGCTTTCGACAACTCTGAGAACCTTGCAGGCAAGATGACCATACCCTCGAAATCACTTCTATCTTTGCTTTGTTAGTTGTTCGTTCTATTGCCATGCTGCGCTACCTACCACTTGCTATATCATGCCTCCCATATTGCCATGTCAAGCCTCTAACCATCCTTTTCCTAGCAAACCGTTGTTTGGCTAAGTTACCGCTTTTGCTCAGCCCTTCTTATAGCGTTGCTAGTTGCAGGTGAAGTTGAAGTTGGTTCCATGTTGGAACATGGATATTTTGGAATATCACAATATCTCTTATTTAATTAATGCATCTATATATTTGGTAAAGGGTGGAAGGCTCGGCCTTATGCCTAGTGTTTTGTTCCACTCTTGCCGTCCTAGTTTCCGTCATACCGGTATTATGTTCCTTGAGTTTGCGTTCCTTACGCGGTTGGGTGATTTATGGGACCCCCTTGACAGTTCGCCTTGAATAAAACTCCTCCAGCAAGGCCCAACCTTGGTTTTACCATTTGCCACCTAAGCCTTTTTCCCTTGGGTTTTCGCGAGCCCGAGGGTCATCTTTATTTAAACCCCCGGACCAGTGCTCCTTCGAGTGCTGGCCCAAACTGGGCGATGTCCGGCGCCCCCTGGGCAACCAGGGTCTATGCCAACCCGACGTCTTGCCCATCCGGTGTGCCTTGAGAACGAGATATGTGCATCTCCTATCGAGATTTGTCGGCACATTCGGGTGGCTTTGCTAGTCTTGTTTTACCATTGTTGAAATGTCTTATAAACCGGGATTCCGAGACTGATCGGGTCTTCCCGGGAGAAGGTTTATCCTTCGTTGACCGTGAGAGCTTATGATGGGCTAAGTTGGGACACCCCTGCAGGGTATTATCTTTCGAAAGCCGTGCCCGCGGTTATGAGGCAGATGGGAATTTGTTAATGTCCGGTTGTAGAGAACTTGTCACTTGACTTAATTAAAATACATCTACCATGTCTGTAGCCGTGATTGTCTCTTCTCGGCGGAGCCCGGGAAGTGAACACGGTTTGAGTTATGCATGAACGTAAGTAGTTTCAGGATCACTTCTTGATCATTTCTAGCTTCGCGACCGTTGCGTTGCTTCTCTTCTCGCTCTCTTTTGCGTATGTTAGCCACCATATATGCTTAGTGCCTGCTGCAGCTCCACCTCATTACACCATCCTTTCCTATAAGCTTAAATAGTTTTGATCTCGTGGGTGTGATATTGCTGAGTCCTCGTGACTCACAGATTCTACCAAAACAGTTGCAGGTGCCGACGATGCCAGTGCAGGTGACGCAACCGAGCTCAAGTGGGAGTTCGACGAGGAACGTGGTCGTTACTATTTTTCTTTTCCTGATGATCAGTAGTGGAGCCCAGTTGGGACGATCGGGGATCTAGCATTTGGGGTTATCTCATTTTCATTTGGATGTGACCGTACTCGGTCTATGTGTGGATTTTGGATGATGTATGAATTAATTTATGTATTGTGTGAAGTGGCGATTGTAAGCCAACTCTCGTTATCCCATTCTTGTTCATTACATGGGATTGTGTGAAGATGACCCTTCTTGCGACAAAACCACAATGCGGTTATGCCTCTAAGTCGTGCCTCGACACGTGGGAGATATAGCCGCATCGTGGGCGTTACAATTGATCTATGCCAACTCAACAAACATCATCGAAGACACCTGTAGAGCATCTTCATAATCACCCAGTTACGTTGTGACATTAAGTGTTCCTCTGGTATTCGGGAGTTGCATAATCTCATAGTCATAGGAACATGTATAAGTCATGAAGAAAGCACTAGCAATGAAACTGTAACGATCATAATGCTAAGCTAACAAATGGGTCTTGTCCATCACATCGTTCTCCTAATGATGTGATCCCGTTCATCAAATGACAACACATGTCTGTGGCTAGGAAACTTAACCATCTTTGATTAACGAGCTAGTCAAGTAGAGGCATACTAGGGACATTCTGTTTGTCTATGTATTCACACATGTACTAAGTTTCCGGTTAATACAATTCTAGCATGAATAATAAACATTTATCATGATCTAAGGGAATATAAATAACAACTTTATTATTGCCTCTAGGGCATATTTCCTTCACTTGGCCCTTCAGGAAGTTGTCAACGAGGTTAGTAGGCAACGTCATAAGGGCGTTTTCCTTAAGCTCGATTTTCAGAAGGCGTATGATCGCCTTGATTGGTCCTTCTTGCGCTTGGTGTTTGAGAAGAGGGGGTTTGATAACTGGTGGTTCGTCTGAATCATGCAACTAGTCTGTGTACCAGGAGCACGTCCATTAATATTAATGGTGAGGTCATCTCCTTCCATTCCTTGAGGGGGGTGAGGCAAGGGGATCCTATTTCCCCTCTGAGGGAGTCCTGGACTCAGGGGTCCTCGGGCGTCCGGCCTGTTCGCCATGGGCCGGACTGGTGGGCTGTGAAGATATGAAGACCGAAGACTCTACTCGTGTCCGGATGGGACTCTCCTTGGCGTGGAAGGCAAGCTTGGCTACCAAACGTGAAGATTCCTTTCTCTGTAACCGACCTGATGTAACCCTAGATCCTTCCGGTGTCTATATAAACCGGAGGGCTTAGTCCGGATCGGCAATACTCATAAGCATAGTCATACATGCTAGACTTCTAGGGTTTAGCCATTACGATCTCGTGGTAGATCAACTCTTGTAATACTCATATTCATCAAGATCAATCAAGCAGGAAGTAGGGTATTACCTCCATAGAGAGGGACCAAACCTGGGTAAACATTGTGTCCCCCGTCTCCTGTTACCATCGATCCTAAACGCACAGTTCGGGACCCCCTACCCGAGATCCGCCGGTTTTGACACCGACACCCTCTCCTCTTCAACTTTGCGATGGACGCCCTTGCAACCATACTGGATAAGGCTAGGATGGCCGGCCACCTCACGGGTGTGGCGGGTCACCTAATCCCTGGGGTGGGGCCACTCATCTTCAGTATGCGGATGATACCATGATTATGGTAGAGGCTTGGACCTGGACATCGTCAACCTTAACTTCCTCCTCCTCTGCTTCGAAGCCATGTCTGAGCCGAAAATAAATTTTGACAAGAGCACGGGGGTCGTGTTCGGCTATTATGAAGCCGAGAGCAGTGGATCGTGGACAACCTGAATTGCAGGTTGGCAGCCTTCCCTATAGAATATTTGGGGATGCCATTGTCTGATTCAAGGTTTCCTTTGAGCAGATTTGACCTTCTCACGGGGAGGGCCGCCGCACAGGCCGATCCGTTGTATTGGTGGTTTACTTCCAACGAAAGTAAGACGGTCCTGATTGACTCTATTCTCTCTAGCATCCCCATGTATATGATGGGGTTGTATATTTTACCGAAGGGAGTGCATAGCTCGTTCGATAAGGACATCTCACGTTTATTCTGGCAAGCGATGAATGGCCGACAGAAATATCACATGGTGAAGTGGGACGACATCTGCTTGCCAAAGGACCTAGAAGGGTTGGAATCCTTGCCTCCCGTTGTATGAATGTGTCTCACATGCTTCTGTGGGTCTGGCAGATCATCCGAGGGGAGGGGGACTTTGATAGCAAATTCTTCAGGCAAAGTACCTTCAGGGCTTGCCGCTTCTTGCGTGCGCATGCTCAGAGGGTTCCCAATTTTGGAAGTCCATCTAGAAGATCAAACATGATATTTGCCTGGGCTATCCTTTTTTATCGGCAATGGCGAGGGTGCCATGTTTTGGCAACTGGGTTGATGGAGCCTCGTTATGCACGGGGTTTCCAAACCTAGTTGTCGTTTATGTGGATCCGTTGCTCTTGGTCTCCGCAGTGGTTGAAGATGGCCACTGTAACATCTTGTTCCATCGTTCTTTTGGGCCAGTGGAGGTGTTGGAGTGGGCTAATTTGCGAGCGGCCCTCCAACCTATGCTCTCGGACTATTCAAACACCATCTCTTGGAGCCTCTCTTCCTAGGGAGATTTATCCATTGCCTCGGCCCTCCAACCTGTGCTCCCGGCCTATGGAAGGTGCCCCTACCCTTGAAGATCAAAAATTTTGTGTGGTGATTGTTGAGGGATCGCCTTCCATCGGGGACAGAGGTGCTCAATAGGAATGGCTCAGGTAATGGGTTATGTCCCCTTTGTGGTCTACCAGAGAGAGGGACCCACATCCTCTTCTCTTGCATGGTGTCTCGCGCACTTTGGAGTTTCGTCCAAGAGGCACTATGGCCTGATTGAGAGGCTCCGGACTTAGCCGGAATATTCCTTCAGGCTAGAGCTATCCAGACCAGTAGGAAGAGATGCCTCTTCTGGCTAGTGTTTGCGCCGTTAGCTTGGACACTTTGGATGACGCGTAATAAGATGATGATCGAGCGGGTCTTCCTTCAGCGGGCCTCCGACTCAATCTTCAAATTATTGTGTTCTTGCAGCACTGGCACCAGCTGGCTAGGCAGCGGGACCGCCACCGGCTGGGGCAGATGTTGGATGCGCTACAAGTCACCACTCGGCGTCTCTCTTCGCTGCAGACCCCCTGATGTTGTGGCCACTTGGTAGTATTTTTTCTATCTTTCTCTAATGCTTTATTTGGGCGTGCTTGTGTTGATGCCCTAGCAGACTATTTTATCTCGATGACCCGCTACTTGTTGTGTGGACAAGTTGATTGCTTTATTAATAAAGCGGGGCGGAAGCCTATTTTAAGAAGTTTTAATAGTGGGGAAGTCGTATACACTTTCTGAAACGGAGGCAGAAAACTTTGCCTCGATAAAAGCAAATATAATAAGGTACAATCAGCAGACTGTAAGAATTAAGCTATTATATTTCCGCTGAGTTGGATAAGAGAAAGGAAGATAGAGAAGGGAAACGGGTTGTAGATTGACAGCCGGCTGAAACACGGAATCCAAGAAACATTATGAGAGTGTAAGGTGGGCCATGCATTAATAAAGTAATACTACTTAGCAACTACCCTCTTTGTCCCATAATATAAGAGCATTTTTGACACTAGTGTAAAAAAACATTCTTATATTACAGAACAAAGAGAGTAGTTACTATACATGTTGGCTATTAGGTTGACTATACCTGATGTGGCAACTTTATATAGCCAGTTATTAGCTCGCAATACCCTTTTGGAGGCCAAGCTCCATGGGGGCCGATTTTTGAAAAACTCAAAATTCATATATTTACATTTCAAAAAATTCAGAAAAAATACAGATATACATGGAGGCATAATGCACACGTGTGTAACTTTTCAGGACGAAACACACTGAAACGAGGGCCGTGCAAAAAAAACAAATCTAGAGCTTTTTAACACATGATACTATTTATTCTCTCTGGCCACGAATTTGTTTTTTTGTACATTATCACATTTCAAGGTATTTCATCCTGAATTTTTACACACATACACATAACATCCTTGTTTACTTGCACATTTTCTAAGATTTTGTCTAAACTGAAAATTTTGAATTTTTCAAAAAATCTAAGGCCGAGAGCCAAAACGCCTCACTCGTTGTTGGCTATACTATTAACCATAACCATGCTCTGAGAGAGACTACTCTGGCAACAAGTGGCCTCAAGATGCTTTGCACCTCGGTCTCGGTCTTTATCTTTCCTATGACAACGGTGTGCAAGTAGAATATATAGAAATAATCAGGAGCGAGCTGAACTGGCATTTAGCTGGCGAACATACTCTATCGTGGCTCCATGTTACATGTTACATGTTACAATAAAGTCAGACGTTTCATCAGTTAGCTATGTGACAGACAGAGTCTACGGCATTATTCAAAACCCTGGCAACTACAATAAAGTAGCTCGAACGTTGGCGTGCTAGTGGAGTCCTAAAATAAATCCTCAGTTGCCAGCTACCCGTATATGATACTAGACAGAGTCTCCGGCATTATTCAGCACTACGACAGAGCATCCGATACCCTTGACATCGTCGTGGAACTTAGGAAACAGACTCCCGCTCTGCTTTACAAATAAATCACAAATCAAAATACATGACCGACCGATATAATAGTTAGGGAGTTCTCCTACAAAGCAAATCCCATGAAACCACAACAACTAAAAAGAAAATTCCCAGGATATCAGACAACAAAAATCATACTGAAAAGGGCAAAGGGTGAAAAGCAAAAATGACTATGTTGTCGAAAGATAGTATAGGAGGGTCCGAAGAATCGGTATGACTCATGCTAAGGACACCTAGCCTCCACGACAACAGTTTTAGAAAGGAAGACGGCGTGAAGCGTCGCCCCTATGGAGTCCGAGGCGGACAAGGGTTCTCACTAAAAACCCTGACACGGAGAGAGCAACCACAACAACGTCCTTAATAAAAGAGCGGCACCCATAGGCGACGCCGTCAACGGCAAAGCGTGAAGCTTTTACTCAGCTTACCCGTACCACCACGAGACGCCTAGAACATCTGCGACAAGTGCAGAGCTTTGGGTCGTCGTGCAACTTTGATGATGCAGCTTTGGCGTCCTAATCCACCTACCATCCCACCGGCGGACATGTTACTCTTGCATGCATGTGGCTTTCAAGTTTTGACCAGATCCCGATTAGCAACAATGTCAACCTCCATATATACAAATGGTTTCGAAACCGTAGTGGCTCCGCACCAACCTCCATCTCTATAAGTTTCCTCTGATCCCATTAATCCATCCATCCACCCCGCAGCAGCAACACACAGCCACACCACACACAAGTACACGAAGATGGACGTCAACCTCCTGGAGAAGGCCCTCCTGGGCCTCTTCGCGGCGGCGATGCTCGCCATCGCCGTCGCGAAGCTGACAGGCAAGCGCTTCCGGCTCCCCCCCGGCCCCTCCGGCGCACCGATCGTGGGCAACTGGCTCCAGGTGGGTGACGACCTCAACCACCGCAACCTCATGGGCATGGCTAAGCGTTTCGGTGAGGTGTTCCTGCTCCGGATGGGTGTCCGCAACCTGGTTGTCGTCTCCAGTCCCGAGCTCGCCAAGGAGGTCCTCCACACCCAGGGCGTCGAGTTCGGCTCCCGCACCCGTAATGTCGTCTTCGACATCTTCACCGGCAAAGGCCAGGTAATAAATCAGTTCGTTGAATTTGCAGTTCTTGCATATACATACTAGTTCTTGATATAGTTTGGACGCAACCGCCCCCGCGTCGTCCGGACGGACGGCACGGGCGGCTCCCGATCCAGTTTCTTCGGGACCTCCCCACCTCTCTCGCTTCCCTCGCCGCCGCCGGACGACGCTGCCGGGCAAAGCCTGTGTGGCTGACGGCGGCGGCGGGGCTCCGGGCGATGGCTTCTACGCAAGGCGCTGAACGGCGCGCGAGGTGAACAACAACTCAGCAGCGATCTTCATGCAACGTCCGAAGGCTAGAGCGATCTGCGCATGGACATGCAGCGGCAGGCGATCTGTGCACAGGGACATGCATAGGTCAATGGCTAGAGCGATCTGGGATTCTGAACTGGGCAGCATGGTGATGCCTTGGCAATGGCCTGGGTGGAGATGACCATCCATTCTCCTCCAGCAGCCTGCGGTCAAGATCATGCAGGTTCGGACCGAAGCTTCCTCCGGCTGTCCAGTACGTTGAGCATGGCAGCGTTGGTGATAAGGGTCATCTTCCCAAGCGACCCAAGACGCTCGCCGCTGTTGCCGCCGGCAGATCACAAGGCCGAAGGAGGTTGGTGGTGGCGCCTTGGGACTTACATCGGTTGACCGATGCTTGTCACTTGGCCGCAGGTGGTTCGTCCGATCGATGCGAGGGGGCAATTTTCGTCCTGACCATGGCGGCACCGTCCGGCCACTCGAGCCGCAGATTGCAGTGGCCATTCAAGGGTCTTCATGAGAGTTTTTTCTTAGGATCCACTGGTTGTTGCCAGCAGCTCGCACTGGCGAGGTTGTGTGATGTAACCGGAAGGCTCCATTGGGAGTTTCGGTGGCTCTCAATCTGGCCAGTTTGCATTCAGCGGTGAGATAAATTCTATGGATGACGGCTTGACGCAGAGGAGATGGTTGTGCAGCGGCAAGCCATGCCGGCATGTAAAGACTGTGCCTCACTTTTAGCTGCTGGGATCGCGGAAAGTGGTGGCGACAACATGATGACTTTGATTTGGTGGTGCTTCTTGAGTACCCGGTCTCGAGTTCCGGGGTGAAAACCCTAGGTCTGACCTGAATTGGTTATACCTGGCGATGGCGATGTTTTTGCGTCGTTACCTTGATGAAGGCATTGCTCGGATGTGCTCGGACTTGTTCTTCAGGGTGAAAACCTAGAGTCTGACCTTTGTTGGTCGGGTCCAGTGACGGCGACGTTTAAGCGTCGTTTCCTTCCTGAAGGCGTTGCTGTTGAAGAAACTTTCTCGTTGCGCTTGTTCTGTCAAGAGATGGTTGGTGCGGATATGGTCGTTGATGTAGTTTATCAACCGTTGTTTTGATCGTTTCAGAGTGTTTTTTTCTTTTTCTTTTCCCTCGCTTAGGCATAGCTTGAGTCTTGTATGACTTTGCTCTTTGCTGGCGTTTTTTTTCCTCTTTTGTGTGTGTTGGTGTTGGCTGTGTGCATCCTGGTTATGCAGAGGCCGGGTGTGTGCTCAATGTGTTTGTATCCCCTTGATGCTTCATTTTGAGTTAATAAAATCCACCCTTTGTCGAAAAAACATACTAGTTCTTGATAGATACTAATGGTTGGTTTCAAATGATTTTAATTTTAATTTTCACTAATTTCTGTACGCATTGAAATAATTATCTTTAGGTCCAAATATTCGGCAATTTCAGTAGTACACACGAATTAAGAAAAATAAAATACAATCAAGTTCAAATAGAAATCCGATCCTTGTTGTTGCCGTCTAGCCCTAGCTCTCGCCTACCTCTCGCTCTGTCTCGCTCTGTGATGCGAACCGAGGTAGAAGAAGAAAGGAAGAAGAAGACTCAAATGGATAGTGGACTTTGCCAGCGCACGAACGCCGCGGCCGCAACGACAGCCGTTTCCCTCAAGCTCGAACTTGAGCACCAAGCCACGCCATTACAACGAGCACCGTGCGGGGTCTTATGCCCAGAGCCAGCGCCCGGGCACGTACCCACGCTCCCTCTCCCTCGCGCCCGCGATCCGCTAGCCTCGCGCGTAACCACGATGCGCTCCAACGCACGCCGTTCACGGCGGGTCTCCAACGGAACGCACGCGAGCACCCCGCACACTACGCCAACGGCTTGGCCCTGGTCCTACGCACTGGGTCACGCACACACACGCACACCCGTGCAACTCATGCACACACACATGACCCAGACCTGCCCCATACACCGGTCGGACACAGGTCAGACCATGGCCAGACCATGAACAAGTCGGACCATGGCCAGACACACACGCACGGCCACATCACATGGGCATGGCATGCTGCTAACATTCACGCCCCAAGCCATGACCTTGCACATGTCAGGCTCGTCGTCGACGACGCGCCATGGCCGCTCCTACGGCCTCCTCGAGGCTTGACGTTGCACTCCGCCATGATCAGCATGCCCTCAGCTCCCCGGCTGGCGCACCCGTCGCGCTCGGACGCGAACGACGCGGCCGTCTCCAGTGCGGCGACGCGGTCACCTCCTCGGCGATCGACCCCGTGCTCCACACGCCCCCAGCTCGCGACCTTGATCACGCACCAAAGCGATCAACGCGGCCGATCCAGCGTGCACAGGAGCTCGGTCTTCTCCTCACCGAGCCACGCCCTGCACGCCCCGGCTCGCGCACACGATCACGCACTGACGTGATCGACGCGGCCGCCCTGCGCTCCGCTGGACGTGTTCTCCTCCGGTGATCCGCACGCCCGTACGCGCGCCCGCGGTCCCGATGCGTCCAGTGCGCACCCATAACACGCACCGGTCGCGCCCGGCTCGCCGCCGTGGCTTATTGCCCTGCACCGCTGCACCCTCAACCGCAGCACAGCAGCTCCACGGTCGTCGCGCCGAGCCGCCGCGGCCTCTGCGCCACCACGCAGGTCCTCCGCGACCTCCTCGTCTCCGCGACTGCCGTGCTAGTCTCGAGCACGACATCACACCGCACGGCCGCGGACTCGCCGTGCGTCAAGGTCGCCATGCGCTCCCCGCGCGCCATGGCCTCTGGTCGCCGCGCGCGCCGCGGACGCCGCCGCGCACCACGGCCGCCCCTCAAACCTTGTGGCTCTGTATACCAATTGTTGTTGCCGTCTAGCCCTAGCTCTCGCCTACCTCTTGCTCTGTCTCGCTCTGTGATGCGAACCGAGGTAGAAGAAGAAAGGAAGAAGAAGACTCAGGTGGATAGTGGACTTTGCCGGCGCACGAACGCCGCGGCCGCAACGACAGCCGTTTCCCTCAAGCTCGAACTTGAGCACCAAACCACGCCATTACAACGAGCACCGTGCGGGGTCTTATACCCAGAGCCAGCGCCCGGGCACCTACCCACGCTCCCTCTCGCTCGCGCCCGCGATCCGCTAGCCTCGCGCGTAACCACGATGCGCTCCAACGCACGCAGTTCACGGCGGGTCTCCAACGGAACGCACGCGAGCACCCCACACACTACGCCAACGGCTTGGCCATGGTCCTACGCATTTGGTCACGCACACACGCGCACCCCCCGTGCAACTCACGCACACACACACACGACCCAGACCTGCCCCATACACCGGTCGGACACAGGTCAGACCATGGCCAGACCATGAACAAGTCGGACCATGGCCAGACACACACGCACGGCCACATCACATGGGCATGGCTTGCTGCTAACAATCCTTTGGTCGAAATAAAAACCAAAATCACTGAATTTCAATGCAATTCGATAATTTCAACAATGACTGGAATATTTCTGAAACTGAAATTCAATACCATATTACTAACACAAAAATGATTGCACGTGTGTAGGACATGGTGTTCACCGTGTATGGCGACCACTGGCGCAAGATGCGCCGGATCATGACGGTGCCCTTCTTCACCAACAAGGTGGTGGCGCAGAACCGTGTGGGGTGGGAGGAGGAGGCCCGGCTGGTAGTGGAGGACCTCAAGGCTGACCCAGCATCGGCGACGGGGGTGGTGATCCGCCGCAGACTGCAGCTCATGATGTACAATGACATGTTCCGCATCATGTTCGACCGCCGGTTCGAGAGCCTCGCCGACCCGCTCTTCAACAAGCTGAGGGCGCTGAACGCCGAGCGCAGCATTCTCTCCCAGAGCTTCGACTACAACTACGGCGACTTCATCCCCATCCTCCGCCCCTTCCTCCGCGGCTACCTCAACCGCTGCACCAACCTCAAGGCCAAGAGGATGAAAGTCTTCGAGGAAGACTTCGTCCAAGAGCGCAAGTAAGCTTACTTAATTGCCTGTTACATTTATAATTTGATCGATTGTGTGTCAATCGATGTTTGCCAGGACATGTTGATGTTAATCGATGCTGCATTCATTAAGCAAGCAAGTACCAAGTGGGACATGTTAATTCCGTTTGCATGAGCGTCGATTTCTTTGGGAGTACTCATCCTGCATCGGTTGCCTGGATACATTGGACACTGGTGTTGGCGGTAGTTGACCAGCTGCAGTGCATCAGTGACCACGTGAGAGTAGCTAGGGTTCATTTTCACGAGGTGATAATACAATACATACACCGACAGTGGAAGTACATATATAGGTTTTCTTTTTGCGAGATAAGTACTGTACATATATAGGTTGATGGAAGTACACCAACAGATCACCAGCGCTGCCGTGACCATGTGAGAGTAGCTAGGATTCGGTATCACCAGGTGACAATACAATACACACACCGACAGTGGAAGTACATATATAGGTTGATGAAAGTACACCAACAGATCACCAGTTTTTTTTTTTCCTTTCATTCAATTAAAATTGGATCGGGTTTCACTATCAGATATAACGGAGGTCACCAGTTATGCAACAGGGAGATTAATAAGCATCTACTGCGCTATCTCACAATTGCAGGAAGGCGTTGGAGAAGAACGGTGAGATCAGATGCGCCATGGACCACATCCTCGAGGCCGAAAGGAAGGGCGAGATCAACCACGACAACGTCCTGTACATCGTCGAGAACATCAACGTCGCAGGTAAAACTCATCAGCAATTAGATATAATTAACATGTATACATCTTTCTGTCCAACCTAGTTTTGACTTTTGAGAAGAAGAAAATGCTCTACCTAACATTTTATTAAGAAGAATGAAGACCATTTCTTTGTTAATAAAAACTAGCACGCACGATTGCAATTGTTATCTCAAGACAATGCAACTAGAGATAGTGATGAGCAGATAACGAAGAGCCAACATTATGCCTTGAACATGCGGAGAGCCTAAATAGTTGTCGGTGCAACAATTTCTGGTGTAATTCATCATGAATTTATTGATACAAATTTGTTATGGCACGTAGGCATTATTATGTTTCTCAATAAAGTTGATTAAACCTAGAGAAGTTTGACTTTAGAAAAAAACATTTTGGATAGAGAGGGTACTAATTAATTTAGCACAAATGTTGACAAGGGAATGACCTTGAATTAATTCTTTTGCATACATGCAGCAATTGAGACGACCCTGTGGTCGATCGAGTGGGGAGTTGCGGAGCTGGTGAACCACCCGGACATCCAGTCAAAGCTCCGCCAGGAGATCCTTGCTGTGCTAGGCCCCGATGCAGCGGTGACAGAGCCAGACCTAGAGCGCCTCCCTTACCTGCAGTCCGTCGTGAAGGAGACTCTCCGCCTCCGCATGGCCATCCCGCTCCTCGTGCCACACATGAACCTCAAGGACGCCAAGCTCGCTGGCTACGACATCCCCGCCGAGTCCAAGATCCTCGTCAACGCCTGGTTCCTCGCCAACGATCCCAAGCGGTGGGTGCGCGCCGACGAGTTCCGTCCAGAGCGGTTCCTCGAGGAGGAGAGGGCCGTCGAAGCCAACGGTAACGACTTCCGGTTCGTGCCATTCGGTGTCGGCCGGAGGAGCTGCCCGGGGATCATCCTCGCGCTGCCCATCATCGGCATCACACTCGGCCGCCTGGTGCAGAACTTCCAGCTGCTGCCGCCGCTGGGGCAGGACAAGATCGATACCACGGAGAAGCCCGGACAGTTCAGCAACCAGATCCGCAACCACGCCACCGTCGTCTGCAAGCCACTCAAGGCTTAGAAGAATTTACGATCCGACGAACTAGACGGCAGATCCGCTGGAATGCGCGCACGTGTTTGTATAAGAATTTTGCAGTATCTGTAATAAGTTTGACCTTTCTTGGTGAGTTCGGTTGTTTTTCTTCATGTGAGGCGTTGGGTTGTTGATTTGCAAAAACTTGGTAACGTTGATGTAAAACTTTTTTGGCTCCAAATTCACATTATTAATTACTCAATTCGTAAACGCCGGCACAGTGAGTTGGCATGAAACTAGTCCGAGCCAATCAAGTCGTTGGTGCTCATTTTCGACAATGTTGTAAGGAGGTAGCTGATTTTTTGGTGGGGCCAACGATTGACAGATCGGAATGTCTGCACTAAGAGACAAGGACGATCTTCCTAGTGTCGGGCCCTCTCGAAGGAGGTAACACCCTACTCTTGCTGTTGTAATGTATTGCACTATGTGACGGTCAGAGGTCCGTGAGATCTTAGCAAGGCATCTTGTTTACAAGGTTATACTAGCGGAGGCGGAGGTGGGAGATAAAGTGTTAGGTGAGGAACCCTATGTCTCAATTGGTGAAGTGTTATGCTGAATCAGCTTACCTACCAGATGCCCTCAGAATGATATATGCAACCATTTTATTAAGCAACAACGCGAAAATAAAGTCTGTAGTTTAGTACCGGCTCACAAACACTACTAGGAAAATGCTTATAGATAGAAGTTTACCAGTAGCGTTTGTTTATAACCCCACGCTACTAGTAGTTAATACTAGAGCTGGCTATAAAGAGCGCTATTGGTATCAGTTAGCAGCAGCGCTTGTTACCTAGCCCCACACTACTGCTAAGTGTAACACACCACACCCCCTGGTAAAAAAATAGCAGCAGCGCCTGTCATCCAACCGGCGCTACTGCTAGTTTAGGATCTATAGCGCATGTTTATCTAAACGCGCCACCGCTAATTTTTCTATGTATAACATTTTACCAGTAGCGTGTGTTTCTGGCCCGCGCTATAAGTAGTGCAAGACTAGCCGTAGATATTTTGCAAGCTGCCATAGTAGTAGCGCGTATAGGTGACCCGCGCTACTGCTATGCCAGCCAGCCACCTACCACCTTTCCCCTTCTTCCTCTCCTCTCTTCTTCCCCCTTCCTTGCTCCCCCTTTCCTTGCACCTTGCTTGTTCCTTTCAATGCTCCCCCTCCACCACCCCTCCATTAGAGCCCTCCCTCCCCTTCTTCTTTGCCCCTCCACCACCCCTCCATTATAGGCCCCCTCCCTCCTCCTCTTCTTTGCCCCTCCACCACCCCTCCATTAGAGCCCCCTCCCTCCCCCTCTTCTTTGCCCCTCCACCACCCCTCCATTAGAGCCCCTCCCTCCCCCTCTTCTTTGCCCTCCACCACCCCCCTTTTCTTTGTGCCCTCCACCACCACCCCCTCCATTAATGCCCTCCCCCCCTCTTCTTTGCCCTCCACCCCCTTCCATTAATGCCTTCCCTCTTCTCTCCCTCTCCTCTCCCACTATATCCCTAGCTCTCTCTCTCTCCCTACCTAGCTAGCTAGTTAGAGCTATATATCTAGAGCTACTAGGTAATTAAGAAGAAAGGTGCTCGATATCCCTCTCGACACATAGGTGAGCAAAAAAAAGGTGTCTGTGTGGATAGGACCGAAACTATATATATATATATATATATATATATATATATATATATATATATATATATATATATATATATATATACCGAATTGTGTGTGGCATAATTTGAGTTGCCTACATTGTGTATTTGATGAAATAATGTGGGTGACATGAGTTGCCTATTGTTTTGCCGAAATGTCGATTCAATTATGTTTCGGTGAATTTCGGGCAAACTCAATATGTCCTATGTTTAGGGAAGGTCATGCCGAATTTTTGTATGAATTTGATCCATGCATGCATATATACGTGGTTATAATATTTGCTCCGCGCTCAGGTGATCATGAAGGTCAATGGAAGGATGGTGGAAAGATACTGGCAATCGCTATGGACGACATGTATGAAAAAAGACTGAAGGATGTTTTATGTCCGTGTCGAAAATGCAAAAGAATAGTCAGGCTCGACCCCTTTGAGGGTGGCACATTCAAGGCGCACCTGCTCATGCATGGTTTCATGCATGGCCATACTCGGTGGATAAGTGAAGATGATGATGATGATGATGAGGATGTCGACGGGGCAGGAAATAACGACATGGGGCCACCAGACGAAGAGATGACCGATTATGTGCCCGAGGAGGAAGACGGCCTCGGAAATGTCGATGGCGAAGAGGCAGTTCAAGGCGGAGAAGACGCGAACACGCCGCCGTCTTCGTCGCTACTAAGTTCAGCCATGCAGGACCCGCATGTTCGAGACCTGCTTCGCAAGAAGACGACTAGCGACAGAGCTGCTTCTAGAGAGGAGGCCAATCTGGAGCAACTGGAGGTAGACTCAATGACTCCTTTCTATGATGGTTGCAATCCCGAGGTGACCCGCTTGAGTTTCACACTAGAACTTCTAAAGACGAAGGCAAAAAACAAATGGAGAGATACAAGCCTGGATGAGCTTCTGAAGTATCTAAAGAAGGTTCTTCCCGCGGGAAGCCTGTGTCCTACTAGTGTCGAGGAGGCAAAGAAAATCGTGTGCCCTCTTGATCTGCCACACATTAGATATCACACATGCATCAATGATTGCATTATATACCGGAACGAGCACGCGGAAAAAACCATCTGTCCAAAGTGCAATGCTTCACGATATAAAAAGGCCGGAAAGAAAGCTCCACAGAAAGTTGTATGGTACTTTCCGATCACTCCGCGTCTAAAGTGGTATTTCGTAGATCCTAAGGAAGCAAAGCTTATGCACTGGCACGCGGAGAGGGTGAAGCTAGATGACGGAGATGAGCCGAAGCTGAGACACCTCATAGATGCTAGCCAGTGGAGAGCATTAAATGCTGAATTTGATTTTTTCGCAAATGATCCAAGGAACATCGTGCTTGGCGCTAGTAGTGATGGCATGAATCTATTTGGCAACCATAACACCAATCGTAGCAATGGCCCGTGTTTGTATGGATGTACAACCTCCCCCCTGGTTGTGCATGAAGGAAAAATACATACACATGGTTATGCTTATTCAAGGGCCGAGACAACCGGGAAATGATATAAATCTGTATCTCGGGTTATTGAAAGAGGATCTACAGACCTTATGGACAACGCCGGCCAAGACATGGGATGCAAGCAAAGGAGAGTATTTCTACATGAGAGCCACGCTGATCATGACGGTGCAGGACTATCTCGGTTACGGCTATCTCTCCGGCCAGGTGTGCCACGGATATTGCAAATGCATGAGGTGCATGGATGATACAACTTCTCTGCAGCTATTGAAAGATGGCGGGTGTTCGAAAATCGTGTACATGGGGCATGAAAGATGGTTCGAGAAGGATGACCCGTGGAGAAAGCGTGGAGATCTATTCAATGGTAAGGCTGAGCATCGAGGTCCTCCACATAAGCGTAGCGGTGGAGAAATATATAAGTTATTGAAGAACTGGGAAGAGTGCCCCTCGCAGGGAAAGACGAAGAAAAAGGCGCCGGAGCCCCTGCTGAAGGTATGGAAGACGAGATCAGTTTTCTGGGACTTGGAATACTGGCCCATACTCGACACGCCTCATAGCCTTGATCAAATGCATATCACAAAAAATATCCTTGAGAGTTTGCTTGGAACATTGATGAACATGCCGGAGAGGACCAAGGATGGGCCAAAGGCAAGAAAAGACTTGGAATTTTTCAATATCAGGAAAGATCTCCAAATGCCCGGTAAAAGGTCGTCAGAGGAGACCGAGACGGAGACGGAGACAGAAGATAGGGGCAAAAAAGTAAACAAGAAGGAAGAACAATATTACCCCCCCCCCCCTCTTGCTTCACCTTAGATCCGAAGGAGGTCGATCAATTGTTCAAGTGCCTTGCCGGAATCAAAGTTAGTTCCGAATACTGTGGGAAGATAAGCAGATATATGGACACTAAGAAAAAGAGGTTTAGTGGGATGAAGTCTCACGAATGTCATGTGATGATGACGTAGTTACTCCCGGTTGCACTTAGAGGGATTATGGACACACATGTGCGTGAGACGCTTACTGACCTATGTCACTTTTTTGATGCTATCTCTCGAAAGTCGATCAGTGTGAAGAAACTCCATAGGCTACATGAAGAGATCGTTGACATACTAAATGATCTAGAGATGCACTTCCCGCCCGCGTTCTTTGATGTCATGGTGCATCTATGTGTCCACATCGTGGACGACATCATCGACCTAGGGCCGACATTCCTGCACATCATGATGCTGTTCGAGAGGATGAATGGCGTCATCAAAGGATTCGCTCGTAACATGTCCCATCCAGATGGAAGCATAGCCCAGGGACATCTGACCAAAGAGTGCATCTCTTTCTGTGAGAGTTATATAGTAGGCACTGGAGACCCTATTGTTGGTTTGCCCGTCAACAAGCACTGTGGAAGGCTCGAAGGCGAAGGTCACACCAACGGTCATAGGGATGTGAATGTGTTACGCTCGGGCCGACAAAACGACCTTGACAGGGCAAACTTAGTAGTGCTACAACACCTAGATGTGCTCGAAGATTTCGTGACACTGCACAAAGAGACCATCGCAAAGAAGTACCGTGACCGTGGGGTGCACAGGACGGACATTGAAGTTATTAGAGAGCACAACTCCACTTTCTTGCGTTGGTTCAAAGAGCGAGTTCTGGCTAATCCCTTGGAAGAGGGTTGTCCGAACGGAACGCTCATATACGCCTTAGCACATGGCCCCTCGACCAACCTTGCGACTTATCAAGCATACGATATCAACGGATACACGTTCTACACGGAGGAGAAAGATATAAACAGTGATGACCAAAACTCAGGGGTGACGATGGAAGCCATGACCGGGAATGTAATTGAAAGATATTATGGAAGGGTCGAAGAGATATGGGAGCTTAACTACTCTGGATTGCATAGCGCGACGATGTTCCATGTCAGATGGGCTAAGAATGTACGGAGAGAAAACCGACATTTCACTACCATGTGTATACCCGACTCCGATAGCGGTACCGTCAACGCCATCGCCAAAAATGAGCCATGGGTACAAGCTAAACACGTGACACAATGTTTCTTCATAACTGATCCGATCAATCCCAGCCGTGTTGTCGTGAGGAGAAGCAAAAGGAGCATCGCCGGAATGGATGGAGTCGCCAACGAGGAAGACTACGACCAGTACGGTGATCCGATGAGGGAAGATGATGCTGATGACGATGAAACATACGTCAAAAGAAGAATGAAGACTACATTACCTACGAAAGATCGTAATCCCTAGAGATGGAAAAGTCACGACCATGGGCTCAATTATTTGACAACGAACAAAAGAGGGAAGATCAGTCTGAAGCGTCGTCGTCGCCCAAGCTGACAAACTAATCCACAAATTTTGTGTGTGTCTATTTTGTATACCGGCGTTAGCTGTCAAATGATGTAATATATATTATACTAATTATTATCCGGAGGGTAACAGTGGTATTGCTCCAACGACAGACCAAATTAAAGGAAAGAAAGTGCAAAATAAAGATAAGAAAAAGAAAAGTGCAAATGAAAGAAAAAGAAAAAGAAAAAGAAAAAGAAAGGAAGTTTTGCAAACTGAAATGAAAGAAAAAGAAAAAGGAACTAATAAGTTGTGGAAAATGAAATGAAAGAAAATAAAAAGAAAAAGGAAGGAAGTTTGTGGAATATGAAAAAGAAAAAGAAAAAGAAAAATAAAAAGAAAAAGAATAATAAAAATATAAAGAGAAATATAAATAAAATAAAAAGGAAGAAAGTTTGTGGAATATGAAAAAGAAAAAGAAAAAGAAAAAGAAACAAGAAAAAGAAACAAGAAAAAGAAAAAGAAAAAGAATAATAAAAATAAAAAGAGAAATAAAAAATATAAAAGGAAGGAAGTTTGTGGAATATGAAAAATAAAAAGAAAAAGAAAAAGTTAGCAGTAGCGCGTTTTGCCAAAACACGCTATAGCTAAGAAAAAGAAAAATAAATAGAAAAATAAAAAAAATAAAAAGTTAGCAGTAGCGCGTTTTGGCTTGGCAAGCGCTATAGCTAACTTAGCTATAGCGCTTTTTGCCAAGACGAGCTATAGCTAAGTTGCCTATACACAGCCACTGCACCCATCTCTTTCCTCTCTCCCACTCTCGCTCGATCCGATCCCGTTTCTCAGCTCACTCCACCGCCCACGCCGCCGTTGACGCGCGCCGCAGCCGACCCCTCCCCCCGTGCCGCCCTCCCCCGTGCCACCGGCCGCCCGTCACCCCCTCCCCCTGTGGCGCCCCCGGCCGGCCCCTCCCCCCGTTTCGCCGCTCCCCCCGTGCAGTCCCCACCACGGACGCCATCTTCTCCCCGACGGCAGGTATCTCTCTCTCCCTCCCTCCCTCTCTCTCTCTCTCTCTGACCAGGATTGGTCTCTACAGATCGACAGGGCTCAGCGAGGAGGAGAAAGACGCCCTCAGCCCTGGCGACCCCGACCACGACGCCGACGTCCTCAACCCCGACGCCACCCCCTCAGCCCCGGGGAGCCCTGACCCCGACGCCACCCCCTCCGCCCCGGCGACGCTGACCCTGGCCCGCGGTGAGCCACCCCTCCTTTCCTGTTGTTCTTTAGTTAGGGCCAATTTTTTCTATGTAGGGTGTCCAAATTGAGTTCATGAGAAATAGCATTTGTTAGCTTATGTTTCTGTCCATTTGAAGTTTTTTAAATTTGTAGTTGATGTCCATTTGTAGTTCGTGAGGCAAAAAAAACTAAATGAAAATGAAATTGATGATTTTTTAATTTGTAGTTGCTGTCCATTTGAGGTTTTTTAAATTTGTAGTTGATTTCCATTTGTAGTTCATGTGGAAAAAAATAAAAAGTAAATGGAAATGAAATTGAGGATTTTTAATTTGTAGTTGATGTCCATTTTGGAAATGAGGATTTTTAAATGAAAATGAAAATTAGCTTATGTTGTTGTCCTTTTTGAAAATGAAAATAAGGTTTGTTGTGTCGTGATCTACTAGCACAGACCATAAAATTAGCTTATGTTTAATTTGTTATAGTCAGCCTGCTCTGCTCTCAGTCACTTAGTAGTTTTATGAATGTTCTCGTGTTGATTCCGTGTTCTCGTGTTACACAAAGCAGAGCTAGTAGATCAGGCCATCCTCACTGCATAAAAACGTAGTGTTTGTGATATGCCACCAATATCAATGGTTATCAATACTGTTCACTTATTCAGAAGGCAATTAATCTGATAGACCTAGCCGATAGCTCATGGTTTGTTCCTGTACCCTTCTTGTTAAATGGGCAGCTCATGGTTCTGTGTAGCACAATCTGTTTAAGTTTTCTGGGGGTACCTTTTTTACTCTGAATAAGCAACAGCAGTACTCAACATGCTTCATACATAACCCTGAACATTTATGGTCTCTGTTGTTATGTCTCACTTGACATGCAGATGAGTATGTTAGTGAAATGCTACTTCAGCATATAGTGCTTATTGTCATTTGCAGGGAAACCGATTGCGAGTGACCTATGTTTTGCCAGAAATGTTGATTCATTTCCATTCCGGCAAATTTCAGGCGCTCTATATGTGCACTTTCTAGCAAAGGTCATGCCGAAATTTTCCGTGAATTTCGGCATGACTTGTGCTAGAAAGTTGGACATATCGAGTGCTCAAGATTTGTCGCGACGGGAATGAAACGACATTTCCGGCAAAACAAAGGTCACTTTTTTTTCATTATTCACTTTATTATATAAAGCTCGATAATTAAACGACTACGACATTGAACCCTAGGAAACATGACCGACACCGATGAGGCCGGAGGTTCTCAGTCCTAATTAGGTCGAGCACATGCCTACCTCGACTTTCTGGCGGATCAGGAGAGACAACAAGCTGGGTGTCAGGACCCCCTTGTCATGACGGATGACGACAGTGGTAGCGCCGGTGCCGACGCTGATGCCACCAACGACACCGGCACTGAGACTGGCGCTGATGATGTTCCTAACTACAGCACGGATGGTGGGACCTCCCAAGCCAGTGAGGGAAAGAAGGAAAAAAGGACACGACGCCGAAATGAGCTCGACACCGGGAGACTGGTGGTCACGGCGGTGCACCCTGGCGAGTTCGATCCAATAGAGCCGCGGGAAGTGGCAGCGTGTTACGGCAACCAACAAGCATGCATCCTACGGGATACATCTAACATCAACACCACGAAAATACGGAAGAATGAAAATTTGAAGAAGCTGCTCCTAACTAGGTTGCATGCAAGACCTGTTCCCCGGTCGGAATGACGATGTCGACCCATGGGATGATGATGCCATGAAAAAAATCAACAACAAAGCCCTAGGGAAGTTCAGCAACGCATTGAGCGCTTGGAAAACTAGGGTGAAAAGGGCGATTGAAGTAGACCATGAAACCTACGCCGAGATTGTTACAGACAATCCGAAAATTACGATAGAGGACTTTGAAAAGTTCAAGGAGACTTGCAATGAAGAAGCTGCCAAGGCCAGGTCGGAGAGAGGCAAGCAGCTGCAGGCAAAGAACTGAAGGAAATATGCCCTAGAGGCAATAATAAAGTTATTATTTATTTCCTTATATGATGGTAAATGTTTATTATTCATGCTAATGTATTAACCGGAAACATAATACATGTGTGAATACATAGACAAACATAGTGTCACTAGTATGCCTCTACTTGACTAGCTCGTTGATCAAAGATGGTTATATTTCCTAGCCATAGACATGAGTTGTCATTTGATTAACGGGATCACATCATTAGGAGAATGATGTGATTGACTTGACCCATTCCGTTAGCTTAGCACATGATTGTTTAGTATTCTGCTATTGCTTTCTTCATGACTTATACATGTTCCTATGACTATAAGGTTATGCAACTCCCGTTTACCAGAGGAACACTTTGTGTGCTAGCAAACGTCACAACGTAACTGGGTGATTATAAAGGTGCTCTACAGGTGTCTTCGAAGGTACTTGTTGGGTTGGCGTATTTCGAGATTAGGATTTGTCACTCCGATTGTCGGAGAGGTATCTCTGGGCCCACTCGGTAATGCACATCACTATAAGCCTTGCAAGCATTGCAACTAATGAGTTAGTTGCGGGATGATGTATTACGGAACGAGTAAAGAGACTTGCCGATAACGAGATTGAACTAGGTATTGAGATACCGACGATCGAATCTCGGGCAAAGTAACATACCGATGACAAAGGGAACAACGTATGTTGTTATGCGGTCTGACCGATAAATATCTTCGTAGAATATGTGGGAGCCAATATGAGCATCCAGGTTCCTCTATTGGTTATTGACCGGAGATGTGTCTCGGTCATGTCTACATAGTTCTCGAACCCGTAGGGTCCGCACGCTTAAAGTCCGATGACGGTTATATTATGAGTTTATGTGATTTGATGTACCGAAGGTAGTTCGGAGTCCCGGATGAGACTGGGGACATGACGAGGAGTCTCGAAATGGTCGAGACGTAAAGATCGATATATTGGACGACTATATTCGGACATCGGAAATGTTCCGAGTGATTCGGGTATTTTTCGGAGTACCGGAGAGTTACGGGAATTCGCCGGGGAGTATATGGGCCTTATTGGGCTTTAGGGGAAAGAGGGAGGAGAGGCTGTGCGCCCCCCAAGGCCTAGTCCGAATTGGACTGGGGGGAGGGGCTGCGCCCCCTCCTTCCTTCTCTTCTCTTTCCCCTTTCCTTGACTCCTACTCCTACTACTTGGAAGGGGGGGGGGGAATCCTACTCCCGGTGGGAGTAGGACTCCTCCTAGGGCGCGCCAAAGAGAGGGCCGGCCCTCCCCCTCCTCCACTCCTTTATATACGGGGAGGGGGGCACCCCTTGGAGACACAACAATTGATATCTTGATCTCTTAGCCGTGTCCGGTGCCCCCCTCCACTATAATCCACCTCGATAATATCGTAGCGGTGCTTAGGCGAAGCCCTGCATCGGTAGAACATCATCATCGTCACCACACCGTCGTGCTGACGGAACTCTCTCTCAAAGCTCGGCTGGATCGGAGTTCGAGGGACGTCATCGAGCTGGTGTGCTGAACTCGGAGGTGCCGTGCGTTCGGTACTTGATCGGTCGGATCGTGAAGACGTACGACTACATCAACCGCGTTGTGCTAATGCTTCCGCTTTCAGTCTACGAGGGTACGTGGACAACACTCTCCCCTCTCGTTGCTATGCATCACCATGATCCTGTGTGTGCGTAGGAAATTTTTGAAATTACTACGTTCCGCACACTACTAGGAAAAGGGCTATAGATGGAATGGCCACTAATGGCGCACCAGACATGTGGTGCGCCATTGCTATATAGCAATGGCGCACCATGTGCTGGTGCGCCATTAGTGTGAAAGACACTAATGGCGCACCAGACAAATGGTGCGCCATTAGTAACAATTTTTTTTTATTTTGCCAGACATACTAATGGCGCACCAGGACATAGTGCGCCATTACTAGTTGTAACTAGTAATGGCGCACCAGCAACATAGTGCGCCACTAAAATATTTTTTTTATTTTTTACTTTTTTGCAAAACTACTAATGGCGCACCTGGTGCAGTGCGCCATAGTAATGGCGCACTGCTCCCCGTGCGCCATTAGTGTATATTTCATGGACACTTGATCTCGATCCCCCTCCATCTCGCGATCGCTATCCCACCTCGCCAGATCCGGTCCCCCTCGCCGCCGAGCACCCCCTGCACCCTCTACCCCGCTCCACCGGGCGCCGCCGCCGACCCCCCGCACCCTCCCCCGCTCCACCGCCGCCGACGACCCACCGCACCCTTCCCTGCTCCGCCGCCGCCGCCGACGACCCACCGCACCCTCCCCCGCTCCACCGCCGCCGACGACCCACCGCACCCTAGCTCCCCTGCTCCACCGCCGCCGATGACCCACCGCACCCTCCCCAGCCCGCTCCACCGCCGCCGACGACCCCCTGCACCCTCTCCGGCCTGCTCCACCGTCGCAAATGAATGCTATAGCTAATTCCTCCCTCTCCCTTGCCAGTCCCCCTTCGTCCCTCTCCCCCGCGCCAGTTCCTCTCCGTCCGCTCCCAATCCGCGCCCCCGCCGCCTCCCTCTCCCCATCCTCCCCTCCGACCCCACCCCACTCTCGCCTGAGCAGCGCCGCAGGGCCGACACCAACCTCGCCCTCGCCCGCGCGCGCCACAACCTCCGCCTCGCATTCAACAGCTACACATTCTACACCGAGGACAAGGACATGAAGAGCGATGGTTATCAGAACTCCGGGATAACGATGGAATCCTACACCGGTAACGATAAGGACAGAGCACCCCCCGCAACCCCCGACGACCCACCGCACCCTCCCCCGCTCCACCGCCGCCGAGCACCCCCGCACCCTGTTTTTATAAAAATTATTACTTTTTTTATAAAAAAATATTACTGTTATGATTTAAACAATTTTCAACATATTTAAACACAAATAAATATCAAACAGCATTTTAAATGCATTTTTTATAAAAATCATTACTGTTTTTATAAAAAATATTACTGTTATGATTTAAACAAGTTTGAATATATTTAAACACAAATAAATATCAAACAACATTTTAAATGCATAAAAAAAATGGGGAGCCTGGGAATCGAACCCAGGACCTCCTAGTGTGTGTGCTGCGTGCTGACCAGTCGTGCTAGTGGGCGTGTTCTAATGGAGATAGGGTTAGGTGGGATATAACCTGACCAGTCGGGCTAGTAAGTACTTATGGCGCACCAGGGGGAGGTGCGCCATTAGAATTTTTATACTTGTTCCCCTCGCACTGTCGCCTCCCTCCCTCCCTCGCTCGCCAGATCCCCCACTCCTCGACCCCAACCGTACGCCGCCGCCCCCTTGCTCCGACCCTCCGTCCGCCGCGCCTGCACGCCGGCGAGCGCGGCCCCGACGCGCCCATCCCGCCTGCCCCTGCCGTGCTCCGCCACCGGCCCCTGCTCTCCTTCGACCGCAGCGAGCGAGGACCCGGAAGAGCTCGGATCCCGACCGCGACCCCTTCACCGACCCCGACCCCGACCCCTCCGGCGACCAGGTACCTCTCCTCCTTCCTCCTTCCTCCCTCTCTCCACCATTCCCCATTCCCTCCCACCTGTCCAGCGCCGACTCCATCACCATGGACTGACTCCCTCGCAGTCGAGATCCGCCCCGTCGACGTCTAGCAGCCCAGCTCGACCTCCAGCCACTCCAGCTCCCTGGTGCGCCAAAAAGGTGGCATCTCGTAGGTAATAACACAGAAGCTCAAGGTGACCAGGGCTCAAGGTACTAACACAGAAGCTGACAATGGCCCATGCTCTAGTTCGGTCCATTCTCTACCACTTCGAGGGTAACTTTGAATTTCAGAAATTTCCGAAGAAACAAAATATGAACTGTATGATACAATATAGAGCAGACTTGGTGAGTCAAGTTTTAGCTCCTTTCTCCGAACTTCATCTCGTAGCTGACAGTAATCCAAGGCCTGAAATGTCGAATAATATTTTTCAGATAAGTTAAGAAGATCATAGGGCCTCTGTATTTGAGAAATGCACACACCCATATTGTGAAGACATATCAAACTAAAAAACAATTGCGAGCACTTTAAAAGAGGGTCCTCTGTTTCTGTTATTTTCTAATTCACTATGACCACTTTGCACACACGCAAATGTAATCAACATAACAACATCTGTATTCATCAACCTCTGATATGGATATCATACTCGTGTATTCAGTGATGGCCTAGTGTACACAAAAGTCAGTCACACACCAAACATTGGGAATGCATAGCCTGTTGGAGTATTCCTTCTTGAGCCAGGCTCGTAGCCTCGTACATTGCTTTCAGTATGGGTGTAGAATCTCTAGCAGATAGTTCACTAGTATAACAACAATGGTCATTGTTTAGTATTTGGCACTTCTGTTTAGGTTAAAACAATGTTATTTTTTTGTTCTTTTGCAAAGATTAGAGTGCAGCAGCCCTGTAGATTGTGATTAATTACTATATGATTCAGTTCTAAATATTTTGTTTTATGATCCCAGTGCAAAGGAATTCATATTTTAGTTTACATTTGTCTATGTAGTGTGTTGTGAAGGCCAAGTTTGAGAAGTGGTGGTGTCGCAGAGCAATCCTCTCCCTTGACAGGTACAATGTCCACTCTTCCACATGTCTTAGTTTTTTTAATGCAATTGCTTCATTGCCATATTACATCATTAACTGTTATATATTCCAAATCGTGCAAAACTTCAATAGGGCAAACCTTATGTGATGATACAGGTTGTTAGTTGCTACTAGAAAGTGTTGAGAGATATTAAAGCGGTGTAACAATTGCTGTCGGGTTTAGCAACTGATATCTTCTTCATCTCCTTTTGCACTGCTTACATGTAAGGTATTGTAGTTTAGGTGCTTCTTTCACCAGCTGCAAAACAATGCAGCTGGTGCTTGATGCAAGTGTTAATGCATGCATAATGCTAGTAAGCTCCTGTTATGGGTCTCAAGCATGAATGTACCCCAAGATTTCTATTGGAACTGGACATGTGTTAATGCAATTAGGTGCTTCTTTCACCAGCTGCAAAACAATGCAATTTCATACGTTTTCACCAGCTGCAAAACATCATAAAAATACCATTAGGTACTTCCGTAAACACAAAAATAGAAACAATGCAAGACATGGCTTGTCTCTGATCCTCTGTTTTCTTTTTTCATTGGTTGCATTTTGATCCTAAATGTCAATCAATAAGTCTATTATTAGGAATCAGCAAAGTTGATTATCTATTCTACATAATTTCTAATCTGATGTTTGCATTTCCTAACTGTAGCATTTTTTTGTCAGACCAAGGCAAATGAAATCGACTAAAGAAAGAAATAGCATTTACCAATTACCACTAACCATGGCACTAATGTTTCACCTTAGATCATATGTTTGTTCTCTGATACACATGTGGGAAAACCTTCTAAACAACAACCTATTAATGGTAGTTGTTCTTTGTATTGTGGAATACATCGCATGTTTTATAAATGGGGTCAGATGTATAATTAGTCGATGTATAATCCTGGTACTAATTGGTCTCTTCTGCTGCTTATCAGAGATGGGGGGAAGCAGCCACCGCCGCTCTGCCTCACCGGAGTACGAGTTGGATGCTTTCGAGTTCTTCAGTATCATACTTGGGACTTCAGTATCAGCCACGAGGCAGGTATATAAAACGAGAGATCTCCCCTTCACCCATCTCATTATGATAACTCTGTTGTTTGCTACATCACTCCTTGTCCCAAATTGCAGAGGCTGCCTGACACTTTTATGAACATGCTGGGTGAAGATCCGCCACATAATGTGAAGCTCCGACAGGCCGGCAGCGGGGTTCGCAGGCTGTGGGACGTGGAGTTGGTGATCGAGGAGGGCCACATGTACATGTGTCGTGGCTGGGAGAAGTTCTACAGTGCCTACGACCTACGGACCGGGTACTTTCTTCTCTTCAGGTACGATGATGACGCCACAATGCTCATCGTGAAGGTTTTCAACACGACTATGTGTCGCATGCGCTACACTGACGACGAAGATGCCAGTGCGTTCTGCCTCTTCTTATTCCTCTACATTTGGCTTTGTCTCACATCGATTGTTAACGGCCATTGTTGCATTTGGACAGGCAATGGGAGCAGCAGCAGCGACACTGGCTACAGCCAAAGCAGCAGCGATTATGGTTGTAGCAAAAGCAACAGCGATTCTGGCTTTAGCGAAAGCAGCAGCGATTCTGGCAGCAGCAAAGACAGCAAGAAGGATGATCCGGACTGGAGTGGGGGAGAAGAGGAGCAGAGTGGGCCGCTGCAGGATGACGATGGGCATCAGGCTGAGGATGACCTAGCGCTGGTGGTGGATGACCAAGGGCAAGAGATGGTGGTGGCTGACCATGGGCAAGAGATGGTGGTGGCTGACCATGGGCAAGAGATGGTCCTGGCTGACCATGGGAAAGAGATGGTGCTGGCTGACCATGGGCAAGAGATGGTGGTGGCTGAGGATGACCTAGCGATGGTCGTGCCCGTCCCGCCTGAAGGTGGCCTCGCGATGGTGGTGGTGCCTGACAATGACCACGCACCGGTGGTGGCGCCGGCGATCCCACAGCTGGGCGACATGACCACGCCAATTGTGATAGAAGACTACATCCCACAGCTGCCTCCACCGCCTCGCCGCTCTTGGCGCATCAGGCTGAGGAAGGAGAAGGAGAAGAACAATGAGAACTGAACTATGTGAAACTTTTGTAATATGGTGTTGGATGGATAACGATGTTGGATGAACAATGTGAAACTTTTGTAATATGTAACGATGGAACTATGTGTTGGCTATGTATGTATATATGATGAAACTTGTGTGTTGGATATGATTGTTATATGGATGCTTGTTGTATATATATGTATTGGATATCTCATATGTGAAATAGTGACCTGAGATTAAGAAAAAAACGATTTTTTTAAAATGCTACTAATGGCGCACTTCCATCTGGTGCGCCATTAGTATACCAGTTACTAATGGCGCACCTGTGGGATACTAATGGCGCACCCGTGGTGCGCCATTAGTATACCAGATACTAATGGCGCACCTGTGGTGCGCCATTACTAAAATATTCTAGTGGTGTGGTGCTAGTGCCGCACCAGTAGTGCGCCATTAGTAGGCAAAACTGGTGCGCCACTAGTAAGCCGTTTTCTAGTAGTGCCAACAGTGGTATCCGAGCCTGGTTTTATGCGTTGATGTAATATGCACGAGTAGAAGACAAGTGAGTTGTGGGCGATATAAGTCATACTGCTTACCAGCATGTCACACTTTGGTTCGGCGGTATTGTTGGATGAAGCGGCCCTGACCGACATTACGCGTACGCTTACGCGAGACTGGTTTTACCGCCGTGCTATGCACACAGGTGACTAGCGGGTGTCAGTTTCTCCAACTTTAGTTGAACTGAGTGTGGCTACGCCCGGTCCTTGAGAAGGTTAAAACAGCACCAACTTGACAAACTATCGTTGTGGTTTTGATGCGTAGGTAAGAACGGTTTTTGCTCAGCCCGTAGCAGCCACGTAAAACTTGCAACAACAAAGTAGAGGACGTCTAACTTGTTTTTGCAGGGCATGTTGTGATGTGATCTGGTCAAGGCATGATACTATATTTTATTGTATGAGATGATCATGTTTTGTAACCGAATTATCGACAACTGGCAGGAGCCATATGGTTGTCGCTTTATTGTATGCAATACAATCGCCCTGTAATTGCTTTACTTTATCACTAAGCGGTAGCGATAGTCATAGAAGCAATAGTTGGCGAGACGACAACGATGCTACGATGGAGATCAAGGTGTCGCGCCGGTGACGATGGTGATCATGACGGTGCTTCAGAGATGGAGATCACAAGCACAAGATGATGATGGCCATATCATATCACTTATATTGATTGCATGTGATGTTTATCTTTTATGCATCTTATCTTGCTTTGATTGACGGTAGCATTATAAGATGATCCCTCACTAAATTATCAAAGTATAAGTGTTCTCCCTGAGTATGCACCGTTGCGAAAGTTCTTTGTGCTGAGACACCACGTGATGATCGGGTGTGATAGGCTCTACGTTCAAATACAACGGGTGCAAAACAGTTGCACACGCGGAATACTCAGGTTAAACTTGACGAGCCTAGCATATAACAGATATGGCCTCGAAACACGGAGACCGAAAGGTCAAGCGTGAATCATATAGTAGATATGATCAACATAGTGATGTTCACCGTTGAAACTACTCCATCTCACGTGATGATCGGACATGGTTTAGTTGATATGGATCACGTGATCACTTAGAAGATTAGAGGGATGTCTATCTAATTAAGTGGGAGTTCTTAAGTAATATGATTAATTGAACTTAAATTTATCATGAACTTAGTCCTGGTAGTATTAACATATCTATGTTGTAGATCAATAGCTCGCGTTTAGCTCCCCTGTTTTATTTTTGATATGTTCCTAGAGAAAACTAAGTTGAAAGATGTTAGTAGCAATGATGCGGATTGGATCCATGATCTGAGGTTTATCCTCATTGCTGCACAGAAGAATTATGTCCTTGATGCACCGCTAGGTGACAAACCTATTGCAGGAGCAGATACAGATGTTATGAACGTTTGGCTAGCTCAATATGATGACTACTTGATAGTTTAGTGCACCATGCTTAAACGACTTAGAATCGGGACTTCAAAGACGTTTTGAACGTCATGGACCATATGAGATGTTCCAGGAGTTGAAGTTAATATTTCAAGCAAATACCCGAGTTGAGAGATATGAAGTCTCCAACAAGTTCTATAGCTAAAAGATGGAGGAGAATAGCTCAAGCAGTGAGCATGTGATCACATTGTCTGGGTACTACAATCGCTTGAATCAAGTGGGAGTTAATCTTCCAGATAAAGTAGTGATTGACAGAATTCTCTAGTCACCATCACCAAGTTAGTAGAACTTCGTGATGAACTATAATATGCAAGGGATAACGGAAACGATTCCCAAGCTCTTCGTGATGCTGAAATCGACGAAGGTCGAAATCAAGAAAAAGCATCAAGTGTTGATGATTAACAAGACCACTAGTTTCAAGAAAAGGGCAAAGGGAAAGAAATGGAACTTCATGTAGAACGGCAAGCAAGTTGCTGCTCAAGTGAAGAAGCCCAAATTTGGACCTAAGCCTGAGACTGAGTGCTTCTACTGCAAAAGTACTGGTCACTGGAAGCAGAACTACCCCAAATAATTGGCGGATAAGAAGGATGGAAAAGTGAACAAAAGTATATTTGATATACATGTTATTGATGTGTACTTTACTAGTGTTTATAGCAACCCCTCGGTATTTGATACTGGTTTAGTTGCTAAGAGAAGTAACTTAAAACAGGAGTTGCAAAATGAACAGAGACTAGTTAAGGATGTAGTGACGATGTGTGTTGGAAGTACTTCCAAGATTGATGTGATCATCATCGCACAATCCATATAACTTCCGGGATTAGTGTTGAACCTAAATAAATGTTATTTGGTGTTTGCGTTGAGCATGAATATGATTTGATCATGTTTATTGCAATACGGTTATTCATTTAAGTTAAAGAATAATTGTTGTTCTATTTACATGAATAAAACCTTCTATGGTCATACATCCAATGAAAATGGTTTGTTGGATCTCGATCGTAGTAATACACATATTCATAATATTGAAGCCAAAAGATGCAAAGTTAATAATGATAGTGCAACTCATTTGTGGCACTGCCGTTTAGGTCATATTGGTGTAAAGCGCATGAAGAAACTCCATGCTGATGGGATTTTGGAATCACTTGATTATGAATCACTTGATGCTTGCGAACCATGCCTTATGGGCAAGATGACTAAAGAATCCGTTCTCCGGAACAATGGAGCGAGCAACAGACTTGTTGGAAATAATACATACTTATGTATGCAGTTCCATGAGTGTTGAGGCTCGCGACAGGTATCGTTATTTTCTGACCTTCACACATGATTTGAGCAGATATGGGTATATCTACTTGATGAAACATAAGTCTGAAACATTTGAAAAAGTTCAAAGAATTTCAGAGTGAAGTGGAAAATCATCGTAACAAGAAAAATAAAGTTTCCACGATCTGATCGCGGAGACGAATATTTGAGTTACGAGTTTGATCTTCAATTAAAACAATGTGGAATAGTTTCACAAACTCATGCCACCTGGAACACCACAACGTAATGGTGTGTCCGAACATCGTAACCGTACTTTATTTGATATGGTGCGATCTATGATGTCTCTTACGGATTTAACACTATCATTTTGGGGTTATGCATTAGAGACAGCTGCATTCACGTTAAATTGGGCACCATCTAAATCCGTTGAGATGACACCGGATGAACTGTGGTTTAGCAAGAAACCAAAGTTGTCGTTTCTTAAAGTTTGGGGTTGTGATGCTTATATGAAAAAGTTTCATCCTGATAAGCTCAAACCCAAATCGGAGAATTGTGTCTTCATAGGATACCCACAGGAGACTGTTGGGTACACCTTCTATCACAGATCCGATGGCAAGAAATTTGTTGCTAAATTTGGATCCTTTCTACAGAAGGAGTTTCTCTCGAAAGAAGTGAGTGGGAGGAAAGTAGAACTTGATGAGGTAACTGTACCTGCTCCCTTATTGGAAACTAGTTCATCACAGAAATCTGTTCCTGTGACTAGTACACCAATTAGTGAGGAAGCTAATGATGATGATCATGTAACTTTAGATCAAGTTACTACCGAACCTCGTAGGTAAACCAAAGTGAGATCTGCACCAGAGTGGTACGATAATCCTGTTCTGGAGGTCATGTTTCTTGACCATGACGAACCTACGAACTATGAGGAAGCGATGATGAGCCCAGATTCCATGAAATGGCTTGAGGCCATGAAATCTGAGATGAGATCCATGTATGAGAACAAAGTATGGACTTTGATTGACTTGCCCAATGATCGGCAAGCCATTGAGATTATATGGATCTTCAAGAGGAAGACGGACGCTGATAGTAGTGTTACTATCTACAAAGCAAGAAGTGTCGCAAAAGGTTTTCGACAAGTTCAAGGTGTTGACTACGATGAAAGTTTCTCACACGTATCTATGCTTAAGTCTGTCCGAATCATGTTAGCAATTGCCGCATTTTATGAAATCTGGCAAATGGATAAACAAAACTGCATTCCTTAATGGATTTATTAAAAAAGAGTTGTATATGATGCAACCAGAAGGTTTTGTCAATCCTAAAGGTGCTAACAAAATATGCAAGCTCCAGCGATCCATCTATGGACTGGTGCAAGCATCTCGGAGTTGCAATATACACTTTGATGAGTTGATCAAAGCATATAATTTTATACAGACTTGCGGTGAAGCCTGTATTTACAAGAAAGTGAGTGGGAGCACTACAGCATTTCTGATAAGTATATGTGAATGACATATTGTTGATCGGAAATAATATAGAATTATTCTGCCAAGCATAAAGTAGTGTTTGAAAGGAGTTTTTCAAAGAAAGACCTCGGTGAAGCTGCTTACATATTGAGCATCAAGATCTATAGAGATAGATCAAGACGCTTGATAAGTTTTTCAATGACTACATACCTTGACAAGATTTTGAAGTAGTTCAAAATGGAACAGTCAAAGAAAGAGTTCTTGCCTGTGTTACAAGGTGTGAAATTGAGTAAGACTCAAAGCCCGACCACGGCAGAAGATAGAAAGAGAATGAAAGTCATTCCCTATGCCTTGGCCTTAGGTTCTATAAAGTATGTCATGCTGTGTACCAGATCTATTGTATACCCTACACTGATTTTGGCAAGGGAGTACAATAGTGATCTAGGAGTAGATCACTGGACAGCTGTCAAAATTATCCTTAGTGGAATAAGGATATGTTTCTCGATTATGGAGGTGACAAAAAGGGTTCGTCGTAAAGGGTTACGTCGATGCAAATTTTGACACTGATCCAGATGACTCTAAGTCTCAATCTGGATACATATTGAAAGTGGGAGCACTTAGCTAGAGTAGCTCCGTGCAGAGAATTGTAGACATAGAAATTTGCAAAATACTTACGGATCTGAATGTGACAGACCCATTGACTAAAATTATCTCACAAGCAAAACATGATCACACCTTAGTACTCTTTGGGTGTTAATCACATAGCGATGTGAACTAGATTATTGACTCTAGTAAACCCTTTGGGTGTTGGTCACATGACGATGTGAACTATGGGTGTTAATCACATGGTGATGTGAACTATTGATGTTAAATCACATGGCGATGTGATCTAGATTATTGACTCTAGTGCAAGTAGGAGACTGAATGAAATATGCCCTAGAGGCAATAATAAAGTTATTATTAGTTTCCTTATATCATGATAAATGTTTATTATTCATGCTATAATTGTATTAACCGGAAACATAATACATGTGTGAATACATAGACAAACATACTGTCACTAGTATGCCTCTACTTGACTAGCTCGTTGATCAAAGATGGTTATGTTTCCTAGCCATAGACATGAGTTGTCATTTGATTAACGGGGTCACATCATTAGGAGAATGATGTGATTGACTTGACCCATTCCGTTAGCTTAGCACACGATCGTTTAGTATTCTGCTATTGCTTTCTTCATGACTTATACATGTTCCTATGACTATGAGATTATGCAACTCCCGTTTACCAGAGGAACACTTTGTGTGCTACCAAACGTCACAACGTAACTGGGTGATTATAAAGGTGCTCTACAGGTGTCTCCGAAGGTACTTGTTGGTTTGGCGTATTTCAAGATTAGGATTTGTCACTCCGATTGTCGGAGAGGTATCTCTGGGCCCACTCGGTAATGCACATCACTATAAGCCTTGCAAGCATTGCAACTAATGAGTTAGTTGCAGGATGATGTATTACGGAACGAGTAAAGAGACTTGCCGATAACGATATTGAACTAGGTATTGAGATACCGACGATCGAATCTCGGGCAAGTAACATACCGATGACAAAGGGAACAACGTATGTTATTATGCGGTCTGACCGATAAAGATCTTCGTAGAATATGTGGGAGCCAATATGAGCATCCAGGTTCCGCTATTGGTTATTGACCGGAGACGTGTCTCGGTCATGTCTACATAGTTCTCGAACCTGTAGGGTCCGCACGCTTAAAGTTCGATGACGGTTATATTATGAGTTTATGTGATTTGATGTACCGAAGGTAGTTCGGAGTCTCGTATGAGACTGGGGACATGACGAGGAGTCTCGAAATGGTCGAGACGTAAAGATCGATATATTGGACGACTATATTCGGACATCCGAAAGGTTCCGAGTGATTCGGGTATTTTTCGGAGTACCGGAGAGTTACGGGAATTCGCCGGGGAGTATATGGGCCTTATTGGGCTTTAGGGGAAAGAGAGAGGAGAGGCTGCGCGCCCCCCAAGGCCTAGTCCGAATTGGACTAGGGGGAGGGGCTGCGCCCCCTCCTTCCTTCTCTTCTCTTTCCCCTTTCCTTGACTCCTACTCCTACTACTTGGAAGGGGGGGGATCCTACTCCCGGTGGGAGTAGAAGTCCTCCTAGGGCGCGCCATAGAGAGGGCCGGCCCTTCCCCTCCTCCACTCCTTTATATACGGGGAGGGGGGCACCCCTTGGAAACACAACAATTGATCTCTTGATCTCTTAGGCGTGTGCGGTGCCCCCTCCACCATAATCCACCTCGATAATATCGTAGCGGTGCTTAGGCGAAGCCCTGCGTCGGTAGAACATCATCATCGTCACCACGCCGTCGTGCTGACGGAACTCTCCCTCAAAGCTCCGCTAGATCGGAGTTCGAGGGACGTCATCGAGCTGAACGTGTGCTGAACTCGGAGGTGCCGTGCGTTCGGTACTTGATCGGTCGGATCGTGAAGACGTACGACTACATCAACCGCGTTGTGCTAACGCTTCCGCTTTCGGTCTACGAGGGTACGTGGACAACACTCTCCCCTCTCGTTGCTATGCATCACCATGATCCTGTGTGTGCGTAGGAAAAATTTTGAAATTACTATGTTCCCCAACAAGAACATGGGGAACCACCGCCTTGGAAGTCATGGTTACACGGGAAAGAGGCCCGTGTGGGCTAAGGAGGACGCAGTGAACGTCAGGGGATCCAAGACCCATTGGCTGAGTTCACCGACCAGCAGGAGCACGACTACATGAGGGCCCGATTCTCGTGGGACCCAAAAAAATATTTTTTTTCACCGACGGGCCGACTAGGAAATTCATGAGATTACTGGTAATTATCCTTTTACCGCCTTACATATTAGCTTCTAATCAACGAAGTGTACTACATTCTAGTCGCATTCGTAAATGATTCACGGTCCATTTTGCAGACAGAGCAACACAAGCTTGCGGCCGAAAGAGACTCGCCGACTCAGTCGACTCAGTCGTCGGCGAAGTACAAGTGGGACACTCCTTTCAACCGGGCCATGAACATAATGATGGGACAACTGCCCGGCCAGCGGACGCAATATGGACGTGTGCACGGCGCCGGGGATGGCGCCACGTGGAAGTACTATTATAACGAGGACACCGAGGCCAAAACACAGAGAATGAAGTTCCGTCAAGTGACTATCAACGAGAAGGTGGCGCGGGCGATGGAGAAAGCAAAAGCTGAGACCAAAGCTGAGATAATCGCTGCCTGTAGAGATGATATGGTGGCTGCCTTTACAAGCTTGATTCCAATTGTGGTCACATCAATGCAACAAAATCCAAACGCGCCACCAAGTGATTTTCCCATGCCCAGCTTCACCGGGAGAAACTGAATGAACATCGCACCCATACCGTACCTAGTATGGCAACCGCACCCGCACCTCCTCCAGCACCTATTCCTACACCCAGCTCTCACAGCAGCCCTAGCTCCATCTCTGGCTTGAATGTCAGGCCGTCGACATTGGCTGAGCTCGAAGCCCTCACGGTAAATACGCGTCGCACCTTCATCAACTCAACTAATTAATTAATCTTTAGTTGCCGTTCTTTTTGGATCTCTGACGCCGCACGTATATGTCTTTGTAGGCTGACTCCACTCCGTGCACCCTCCTTTACCACATGAAGGGCGGGTTGGTGGATGTGGAGAAGGGTACTATAGTGAAGCCCAAGGATCGATTGTTCCACCGCCGACAGATGCCTGATAACGCCTTAAGGGTCTCCGTGGCGAGTGTGAAAGCGGGCTATGAGGGTTTCCCTCGTCCGATACAAACCGATGGAGAGGATGACGCGACCCCCACGCAGCTTGGCCAATGCAAAAATTGGCCGATCCTGTGGCCGAAAAATCTTCTTCGTGTCGAGGTGGCCGGGAGCACACCAACGGGACCTCAGGAAGGTATGACCACAACCCCGCCTACACAAGTACAACCATCGTCTGTGCTGATTGCTGAGATCGAGAGACACGAGGAAGGAGGGCCAACCGTTCTGGCAGATGATGCCATCTGCCCAATGGAAGAGGTGTAGGAGATATGCCCTAGAGGCAATAATAAATGATATTATTTATCTCCGAGTTCATAATTATGTTTATGTTCCATGCTATAACTGCAATGATTCTCGAGTCTGCAATATCCACGAGGCTCGGAGGAAGACTCAAATGCACGTGTGGAATAATAAACGGTAAAAAGTATTCCTAGTCTGGCCTCTAAGACTAGCTCAAGTGTTGCATGATGATTCTGTTTTCCTGGTCATGGGCATGTCTATGCCAGCAACTTTGAATCGACCCGGATTGATGTTATGCTATGAGATTCATTCGTCACAAGTTTATTGGTACATAACACAGAGATGGTTAACGTTTGCATGATTCCTTAGACCATGAGAGTATCGAGTTTCTTCATGCTTGCTTCATGAACTTTGGGGTTTGTTAAACGTCATCCGTAAATGGGTGGCTATTACGGCGGCTTACGGGTTCATGGAAAAGTGTGTCAAGTAACTTGATAGCTCAAGATTGGGATTTGCTCCTCCGACGATGGAGAGATATCTCTAGGCCCTCTCGGTGTTACGGTATCCATCATCGTCTGGCCAGACACTTTGTGATTTGATCACGGGGATGCCGGAACACGATAACGAGAAAAGAGAACAATACCGGTAACGAGGTAACTAGCATAGTGGACAAGTTGTTGATCCACGGGAATGCCAACATGTCTCACCTCGGGTATTTGTAACATATCGCGAAGCAACAGGAATAGCACACGGCAACTGGAGGTTCACTCGAATATTTATTCGTGTGGGTATAGGGGTCAATATGGGTGTCCACGGCTCCGATGTTGATCATTGATCGGAAGGGGTTCCGGGTCATGTCTATACTTCACCGAACCTATAGGGTCACACGCTTAAGGGTCATCTATCTGCTGAATACTAGACAGGGAGTCTGAGAGAAAATCACCGAAAAAGTTTCGGACACCGAAAAGTTTCGGACAGCGGAATCGTACCGCAGAGAGAGGTCACCGGATGAGTTTCGGTGAAACCGAAAAAGTTGTTTCGGGGTATGCCATTAAGTCAAAATGGTTTCGGCACATGCCTGATAATTCTTGGAGGGTGCCAGAATCATTCTGGAAACTTTTTGGAATTTTCAGAAATAAAAACCGAAAATGTTTCGGAGCTGCCGGTACCGCTTTGGCTGTTTTTCGCAGATGAAATTCACTAATCTGAAATTGTTTCAGAACGAATCCAAAATCATTTTAGTGGGTACTGGAATTATTCTAAGACCCACAGAAATATTTTCGGATTTAGTGGACGCGAAAAATTGTCTTCATGAATAGTGAAAACGCATTCTTGTTTGCTTTTCGCAGATGAAAATCACTAAACCGAAATTGTTTCGGAACGCGTTGAAAATTATTTTAGTGGGTACTGGAAATGTTCTGAGCCCACATAAATATTTTCAATTCGAATGGACGCTGAAAAATGTCGTCATGAATAGTGAAAGTGCTTTTTGCTTGGCTTCTTGGAGAAGCCACCTTGAGGGCCTTTTTGGTATTTCCCCCCTTGGCTTCTTGGAGAAGCCACCCTTGGGCTTGGCCTATAAATAGGGGTGGAGGGGGCTGCCTAAAGGATCATCCCTTCTCACATACATGCCATTGCAATGATCTGGCTTCTTCTCTCCCTCCCAGCGAAATAGTTTCGTATAGCCGAAAGGCTGTCTGGGTTCCGGCAGGAACTAGTTCTGGACGGCGAAGCCCTGCCGGATAGCTGACACCGTATGTGTGCAACTCTGTAGAGAGATCGTAGTTTCGGTCTTAGTTCGTGAGTGCCTCCCGAAGGGCTGTCCGTGTGACCGTCCGAGTTTCGAAGGGCTGTCCGAGTGACCGTTCGAGTTTCGAAGGTCCTCCCGAAGGGCTGTCCGTGACACCGTCCGGGGGGCTGTTCGACCGCCTCCCGGAGGTCTGTCTGAGGAGCAGATGAGGGTATACATCCTCGCGGTTGGGAGGTTGTAAATCCTAGCTGCGGGGATCTGCACCGCCGATCGTCATCGACTCTACTTCCCGCTGCGCTAAGAGTCGGTAACGAAAAAGATCAAACCATGTATGCAGTCTCCATAGTGGTCCTGGGCTGGTGCGTAGGTCGGAAAATTTTTGTTTTCTGCTGCGTTCCCCTACAGTGGCATCAAGAGCCGTGCTATGCGTAGATGCAGGTTTCGATCTAGAATACATGGAGATGTATGGGTATTGCATAATATAATTAGGTAGTAGATGAGATCTATTGCTGAAATTATTTATGCGGGTGACAGATGAAATCTGTTACCCGAGGTTCTTGTTGCTTCCCTAGAATTTGCGTTTGCTCAATCTCGAGACAGCATGGTGGAATTTTACAAAGTTCTGGCAATCCGTGATCCTGATTGATCATGGAAGTGCTATCAGTTCTTTGGGTTCTGCCGTAGTCAAAAGAAAGATGAAATTCGCAGATGAAAGGGCATTGCAGATATTATCTGCACGGGGGTCATGCGTATGACGAAGTTTAGTATGGGGCTCGAGATTTAATTATCTCGTGTTTCATACACCCCGAGATGTTAATGTAGCAACTTGAATAATCATACTTGATGATAAAATGTTGGTAGCTGCGGTTTAAGTCAAAACCTTACAAGCCACGTAAAATAAAATTTTGCATAAACCTATTAGAGGCGTCTAACTTGGTTTTGCAGGATGTGCATGTGATGTGGTATAGCAGTGCTCATACTAATTCGATTATGTATGAGATGACTATATGATGTAATTTGATTAACATGACCTGCGTGTCATGATTCGGCATGATGGCTGGAGCCATATGATTGCACTTTAATGACCTGCGTGTCAACCTTGTTGTAATGCATTATTTTGTTAGCTATAGAGATAGCAATATTATCTGGTGCATCAACAAGGTGGTGGCAATCTTCGCGAAGGTGAACACCGACGCGAATGCCAAAGACGAAGAAATGAAATACTTCTCCGTCAGAAAGGGCTATACCATATCATGCTATTATGAATTGCCTGAGATGTTTATCCCTTATGATGCACCCTTCTTGATTGCGCGGTAGTCGCTTTTATTAGGGTGATCTCTCACTTAAAATATCAAGTAGCTAGTGTTCTCCCAAGTGTAGCACCGTCACGGCACCTATCTTTTCGGGGTGCGCCATGGATGCATGGGTACGAACGATTAGAGAAGTGTGAGGCGGGTGAGGTCAGACCTCGCAGCAAGATCACTTGGTTGTCTTGACGTTCATGGCAGGATCGTCCTGAGCTCGGAACACACGCATCGAAAGATGAGCAAGAGTCACATAGAGATGTGATCGGCAAGTTGGCCTACCGATTAAAATTCCCGTTATGAGATGATGATTCTATGGCGATGAATTGAAGTCTGGATCTTGTATCACTCAAAATTAATTGTGAGAGTATTGATTTGAGTGGGAGCGCACTGTTGAATTAACATGTTTAATTCTCAGTGCAATTAATTATGAACACTGTCTAAGTGTTTCTTGCATAATAGTTGTAGAATAATGGCTCGCGTTTCCACCTTCCCTGTTAAAATTGAATAGCTGTTAAATATCTGGTTAAAACTTTACGATTGGTACCGTAATATGAGGATTGTCCTCAAAAGTGCCGAGAAGGACTTTGTCCTATCGCATGCTTTCCGTATCCTCCCGCTAATGCTATGGATCATGTGACTCTCGTCCTTCGATCCAAAAGCTATAATTCCGTTTCAGTCAAGTGCAATATGTTTGCTTCCATGAAACCCAAACTTCGAAAGTTGGGATAGTTATATGATATTCATGGAACTGAAAATTATTTTCAGATACAAACAAAGCAATGTTTGTTTGCAAGTATTAGTAAAAGTGTTTACTATGCATTTGACTGTTGGGAAAGGGATCCAGAAGAACGCCTGTCATATAATGAAAGGTGAATAAAACAACAACTTAAAGAGAAAGGAAGTGTCCAAAGGGTGTTAGTATGACTTACACGCCTAGGAAGTCCGGGGCTAACGCCACTCTTAAGTTGGGTGCTTCTTTTGTGAGTAGGAGAAATACTAAAAAGTTAAACTGTTAGAAGTATAAAGGCAGAAAGAAAGATGACTGGAATATCCAGCTCATGTATGAATGTCATACAAGTTTTTGATGTATAGTAGGCTGGTCAAAGATATAGTTCTTGGGAATTATGGTTAAACATGTTAATCACTAATTCTTGGGTATTGTGAGTTAATCACAAAGATACCCGCTCGATTGCATTCAATTGCGAATCACTGTAAGAGCTACTATGGCCTAAAAAGACTAGCCAGAAATGAGGTTAAGGTATACACAGGGAACATAGTAAATGTTACTATACCTTCCATCGGTGTATTGCAGTCTGTATTTATTTTCATAATTCATTTAGAGTTTTAAAAACTCTAGCCCATTGCATAAGGTATCTTGCAAGAAGGTTGTTCATAAGAGAACCTTTTATGTTCGATGTTATGAATAACACAAGGGCCATACTTTCATTATGAATGAGATGTATGTTATGAATATTGATAATAATACAATACCTCTGGGTTTACTTTCATAATTCATTTTAGAGTTTCATACACTCTAGCCCATTGCACAATGTTTGTTGCAAAAGAGTTGTTCGTAAAAACAACAATTGTTGTTAAGTATTATGAATAACATGAAGGGCCATGCTTCCATCCAAGATGGGACGTATGTTATGAATATTGAGGGTAATATGATACATCCATAACACTGACGCTAAATGTCGCAAGACTAAAAGAATACCACACAAGTGTGGCACTACATTTGGTCACATTGGAGAAACCCGCATGAAAAATTCCATTATGATGGATTTTGAAGTCTTTTTGATTTTGAATCATCTGACACTTGCAACTTTCCTCCGAAAAGTGAAGTGACTAAAATACCGTTCACAGGCCATAAGGAACGAACAACAAACTTATTAGTGATCACACATTTGATGTGTGTAGTCCGATAAGTGTTGTTAGTGGTGGATTTATTTATCTTCAGAAATGACTCAAGTAGATATATGGATATTTACTTGATGAGACGTAAGTCTGGATCTTTTGAAATCATTCGAAAGGTTTTCAAAAATGAAGTAGAAGTTATTGTAACAAGAAAATTATGTTTCTGCAATTTGATTGCACAAAGGAATATTTGAGTTACATGTTTAGCGAATGTCTGATGAGATGTGAAAGGGGTTTCATAAACTTGCACCTCCCGGAACACCACTGCAAGTGGAAAGTCTGTGGAGATGTAATCAAACCATTTATGACATGGTAAGGTCAAAGATGACATAAATAAATTTGCCATTATCCCTTTTAAAGTGATGCTTTAGAGATTGCGACTTTTACACTGAAAAGAGCTACATCGGGTCTGTTGAAATGAAGCCATGGTATGGTACGCCCAACCATGTTGTATCTTTTCTTAACATTTGGAATATGGGGCTTGTGTAAAAGGTTACAAACCTATTCCAAATCAGACAAGTGCTACTTTGTAGGTTATCCCAAGTCATTGGGTATTCCTCTCTCACTATACCGAGGCAAATAGGTTTGCCACAAAGAACGGTATGCTTTTAAAGAGAATGGTTCTTTCTAAAAGGTGAGTGGGAGAATAGTGCAACTCGACGAGATAAACAGTATCTTCATCAGATCAAAGGAAAGAGACCTTGGATGTAATTCCAGAGTTTCCTACTGCGACTGATACGGAAGTCTCTACAATAAAATGTATGAACTTCGGTCGAACTTGCAGCTGAACCACGTAGGCAAGGCTCGTGCAAACCTCTCAGGTGCGCAAACGAGATATTGTTGTTAGACAACATTATACCTACGATACACAAGGAAGCGTTGATGGGCCCTGACTCCAGAATTGGCTAAATGCCAATACAACCCGAGTTAGTTTCCATATAAGTGATTCAAGATTAAAACCTTGATACACCTTTCGGAAGACTTAGAGTCTAACGAACATTTATGGAACTTAAAACTGATACGGATAAAAATGTTTTATCCATAAAGCTCGACTTGTTGAAATAACAAGTTCAAGAGTTAACTACGATGAGGTTGTTTTCATCGTAGCGATGCTTAAAGTCGGTTCGGGTTGAACTAGCAATTAATACATATTTCAATCATGAGATATAAAACATGGATGATAAAAGGATTTCCATCTGATGGAAATGAAAGCTAGGACTTGTATATGATACAGCCCAAAGTAATTTGTCGATCCAGAGGATGCTAGTAGGTATGCAAACTTCAGAGTTCCAACAATGGACAGAAGAGAGCAAAATGGAGTTGGAATCTTCGTGTTTTGATGAAATAGTCAAAGGGGTTTTGACTTCATCAATGGGTAACGAAGATGCTTGTAATTCAAGAAAGTAAGTGGGAGCGTAATAATATTTCTAAAAACCTTATGTGCTTGGCACATTGGTAATTGGAAATAAATTTCTTGACACGAATTAGGACTTCATTTGAAAATAGTTTTTCGATGAAGTGCTTAGGCTAAATAGCCTCAATATTAGGCATGATGATCTATGGAGATAGATTTACCTAATGGGGCTAAGCAATGAATACATATTGACAAGATGCTAAAACCTTTTAGCATTTAAAACGCCAAGGAGTGATTCTTGCCAAAGTCACATGGAAAGAGTTTTTGCAAGACTCGGTGTCCCAAAACACTGATGAGTAAAATACATGATGTAGATTCCACACACTTTTGTGTTTGGATTAATCATGTATTCCATGGTATGTAAAACAACCAGATATGTCCGATACTCCCAAGGTGTTGCGAGTATGGGTACCAAAGTGATCAAATTACTGATCATGGGACAACAGTGAAAGATGTCACAGAGTACTAGCGTAAGTACTGATGACATGGTTTTCTCGCAAGCAGAGATCATGAAGAGTTCGTTGTAAAATGTTACATCGATACAGTCTTCATCTTTTCTCCATGCGATTTTCGATTTAAATTAAGGGTTTTGTGTAACACACAATGTGTGGCACAGTTAGTTGGAATTTGTTCAAACTAGTTATTGTGGCGAATTCTATAACAAGGGCTAAGTATGTTGACGCTTTAGAAGCGACAAAGAAGATGTTGAATCATATAGTTCATTCATGAACTTAGTATAGTTCCAAGATGGCTTTTGACAATGGGACACTACTGCAGGTAGTTGCTCCATAACTCAGTCTGAGGAATCCAGGTTCGACCTGTGATTCACATACATACAAAGCCAAGTCCACACAAAATATGAATTTTGTGAAAATGTGAAAACGCGAGGACATGCAAAGATACACACGGAACTGAAGTCGTCAGATCCGTTGGACATCAGGCTATACCACAAGCGAAGCATATTTACACCGGTGTTCCACAGGTGTGAAGTGCATTAGCATAAGCTAGATTATTGACTCTAGTGCAAGTGGGAGTCTGTAGGAGATATGCCCTAGAGGCAATAATAAATGATATTATTTATCTCCGAGTTCATAATTATGTTTATGTTCCATGCTATAACTGCAATGATTCTCGAGTCTGCAATATCCACGAGGCTCGGAGGAAGACTCAAATGCACGTGTGGAATAATAAACGGTAAAAAGTATTCCTAGTCTGGCCTCTAAGACTAGCTCAAGTGTTGCATGATGATTCTGTTTTCCTGGTCATGGGCATGTCTATGCCAGCAACTTTGAGGGCACAATGTTAAGAGAACATTTCTGTTGAATCGACCCGGATTGATGTTATGCTATGAGATTCATTCGTCACAAGTTTATTGGTACATAACACAGAGATGGTTAACGTTTGCATGATTCCTTAGACCATGAGAGTATCGAGTTTCTTCATGCTTGCTTCATGAACTTTGGGGTTTGTTAAACGTCATCCGTAAATGGGTGGCTATTACGGCGGCTTACGGGTTCATGGAAAAGTGTGTCAAGTAACTTGATAGCTCAAGATTGGGATTTGCTCCTCCGACGATGGAGAGATATCTCTGGGCCCTCTCGGTGTTACGGTATCCATCATCGTCTGGCCAGACACTTTGTGATTTGATCACGGGGATGCCGGAACACGATAACGAGAAAAGAGAACAATACCGGTAACGAGGTAACTAGCATAGTGGACAAGTTGTTGATCCACGGGAATGCCAACATGTCTCACCTCGGGTATTTGTAACATATCGCGAAGCAACAGGAATAGCACACGGCAACTGGAGGTTCACTCGAATATTTATTCGTGTGGGTATAGGGGTCAATATGGGTGTCCACGGTTCCGATGTTGATCATTGATCGGAAGGGGTTCCGGGTCATGTCTATACTTCACCGAACCTATAGGGTCACACGCTTAAGGGTCATCTATCTGCTGAATACTAGACAGGGAGTCTGAGAGAAAATCACCGAAAAAGTTTCGGACACCGAAAAGTTTCGGACAGCGGAATCGTACCGCAGAGAGAGGTCACCGGATGAGTTTCGGTGAAACCGAAAAAGTTGTTTCGGGGTATGCCATTAAGTCAAAATGGTTTCGGCACATGCCTGATAATTCTTGGAGGGTGCCAGAATCATTCTGGAAACTTTTTGGAATTTTCAGAAATAAAAACCGAAAATGTTTCGGAGCTGCCGGTACCGCTTTGGCTGTTTTTCGCAGATGAAATTCACTAATCTGAAATTGTTTCAGAACGAATCCAAAATCATTTTAGTGGGTACTGGAATTATTCTAAGACCCACAGAAATATTTTCGGATTTAGTGGACGCGAAAAATTGTCTTCATGACTAGTGAAAACGCATTCTTGTTTGCTTTTCGCAGATGAAAATCACTAAACCGAAATTGTTTCGGAACGCGTTGAAAATTATTTTAGTGGGTACTGGAAATGTTCTGAGCCCACATAAATATTTTCAATTCGAATGGACGCTGAAAAATGTCGTCATGAATAGTGAAAGTGCTTTTTGCTTGGCTTCTTGGAGAAGCCACCTTGAGGGCCTTTTTGGTATTTCCCCCCTTGGCTTCTTGGAGAAGCCACCCTTGGGCTTGGCCTATAAATAGGGGTGGAGGGGGCTGCCTAAAGGATCATCCCTTCTCACATACATGCCATTGCAATGATCTGGCTTCTTCTCTCCCTCCCAGCGAAATAGTTTCGTAGAGCCGAAAGGCTGTCTGGGTTCCGGCAGGAACTAGTTCTGGACGGCGAAGCCCTGCCGGATAGCTGACACCGTATGTGTGCAACTCTGTAGAGAGATCGTAGTTTCGGTCTTAGTTCGTGAGTGCCTCCCGAAGGGCTGTCCGTGTGACCGTCCGAGTTTCGAAGGTCCTCCCGAAGGGCTGTCCGAGTGACCGTTCGAGTTTCGAAGGTCCTCCCGAAGGGCTGTCCGCGACACCGTCCGGGGGGCTGTTCGACCGCCTCCCGGAGGGCTGTCTGAGGAGCAGATGAGGGTATACATCCTCGCGGTTGGGAGGTTGTAAATCCTAGCTGCGGGGATCTGCACTGCCGATCGTCATCGACTCTACTTCCCGCTGCGCTACGAGTCGGTAACGAAAAAGATCAAACCATGTATGCAGTCTCCATAGTGGTCCTGGGCTGGTGCGTAGGTCGGAAAATTTTTGTTTTCTGCTGCGTTCCCCTACAAGAGGATATGGATCATGACATGGAGGACGGCGATGACCCTCTCCAGTATTTCAATAACGGCTATGACAACGAAGTAACAATGAGTCAACCATATGAATATGAGATGCATGTACCAGAGCCGAAACGTCCTCAGGAGTGCAAGAAGTCTTTGTTCATGCAACACAAGCGGGGGGTGTAGTCGTGCCGTTCTCATCGTTCTTTAATTACCCGCATTACTCCCGCGCTCTATATTTGGACCCATCGAAGAACATACAGAAGAAAGATTACACACACATAAAGTATGTTCTGGACAGAGCTATGCTGGGCTTCAACATGCGGGGTGGCTACATCCAATGCAAAAAAAAAAGGTCGGTCTTTGTTTCGGCCACAAGACTGACTTCTGTTGCATCCAGCAACCGGCAAGAAGTGAGAATGATGGATTCTATGTCATCCATCTAATGATGGAGTACAGAAGGGATGTGCAATCACTTTGCATGAAATCTTCATCCGATACCCATATCCAGAGATGGGCCGAAGCCTTTGGAGCCGTGCCGGATAATCAACTTCGAAATGATTTCTACCGGATCCAGCAGGAAATTGCGTCCATCATCATGAAAGATGTCCTCGAAGAGAATGGGATGTTCTACGGCGGCCCAATATCGGAAGCTGACGTCCGAACCCGCATTGCCCTACAGCGTCAGGACATGACGCCTTTCACTAAGCTTGGGTCCACCCTTCCGGATATGGACAGATGGGAAGAGCGCACTGCTTAAAAACAATATGTCTGTTTAGTTACTTGTTACTTTATGTACGACGAAACTTCGAATCTCTCGGTACGACGAAACTATTAGATGTATGGTGCCGCGCTCTAGTTAATTACTTTCGGTATGATGAAATTTGTTAACTATGTTTAGTATATATGTTGCTTCTATTTCATAACTGTTTCGTTGAATTCGTATATATATATATACACACACATATATATGTGTGTGCATCTCTGACAGGTATATAGATCAACGATGGCGAGGAAGTGGTATACCGTGTATGTAGGGCATGTTCCGGGTGTGTATGATGAGTGGCCAGAGTGTCAGGCCCAAGTCTCTAGCTTCTCTGGCAGAAGCCAGAAAGGGTTAGATAGCAGAGCGGAAGCCGAAACTAGTTACTTGAGATTTATAGCACAACAGGGGATTCAGAACCAGCACCGCTGCAAAAACTACTACATAATACCGCTTTTGATCATCGTGATCGCTCTTATCTTCTATGCGGTCATATCATAGTCTACATAGATGATGAAACATGAGTATGTGACCATGTAGTTGCATGTATTGAGAACTTGTAATGACTTGTAACGCTATTTCGAGACATGTGTTCGACCAAGATTGATGATGATGAGATACTTGAGACATGTTGAGACTTCTAATAACTTTGGCTCATCGATGACTCACTTGCTTTTCAATGAATATGCATGTTATTTGTATAAACGGTGGATCTGTTTAATTGTGTACAGAGCCAAAACGCAAAAAAAGTTAGCAATGGCGTGGGGGTAAAGATTAACAGTAGCACTCAAGTAACAGTAGCGCTGGCTGGTTCCACGCGCTGTAGATAATTATCAGTAGCGCTGGGGGGAAGCGCGCTACAGCTAGCTTTAGATACCAGTAGCGATGGGGCGAACAAGCGCTACTGCTAAAAAATAGTTGTAGCGCCGTAGCAGTAGCGCGCCTGCCCGCGCTACTAATAGCAGAAAAACCAGCGCTACTGGTAAGGGTTTTCCTAGTAGTGAAAGGAGCGCAAATGAAATAAATATTAAAATTGCCACAACCAGCGAGAAACATGAAAAGATGACTAAACACCTACCCCATTATTGGCCGCCATCCGAACCGGTTGTAGATAACCGTGCTACCGTCTCGCATCGGTTGCACCCAATAACCAAAAGCTCCCCGGAGTCCGCATGAGTGAGTAACGGCCGTGTACGGATCCAAGCAGTGGCTCTGTAAATAACCTGCAAAAAAAGATAAAATTTTGAGTTCTATATAGCACAAAGTATTGTGCATGTTCCTATTCGAATATATCCCACGGTATTTGAATTCAGTCGGCCACGTCCCAAATAACGTGCTAATACTAATTGGAGGACTGACATTAAAAGCTATATGAATCGTACGCCGTAGAATCTTGGTGAGAGGACAATCAAGAAAGAGGTGTCGTATTGTTTCATCATGATCACAGAAACAACATCGAGAACTACCCACCCATCTTCGCTTTACCAAATTATCTTTGGTTAGAATCACTTCCTTGTGAACAAACCACATGAAGATTTTGATTCTCAGCGGAACTTCAATTTTCCAGATATGAACTGATTTCCGGATTGGGCCAGAGCCAATTAGGTCCAAGTACATATATTTCACCGTGAAAATACCGTTCCTAGATAATTTCCAGTGAAGCGCATCTGGCTGATCAGAGAGTTAAACATCCATCAACCTCCGCTTAAGGTGCAGCCAGGAATTCTAACGTTCCCTCACCAGAGACCTCATGAACTGGATGTTTAGAGGAACCGATTGCAATACTATAGCGATATAATCTTCCTTACCTTATATAATTGTCTCAGTTATGGCAATATAAGAATTATACAATTGGAAACTATGTGCAAATACGAATCTAACGACATAATTTTTTATGACATGCATTTGCATTTTGTTAGTTAAATTTATGGTCAAAATTTGACACGTAATACGAAGGGGACCAATAAACCAGGACATAAGTGAGTAGTAGAAGAGAAACAATATGTCATTTAGTATGTGCAAACTTAAGTAGATGATATCAATGAATGATAGGTAGATAAAATGAGGGTTTCATCCATTGGGCCTCATTAATTGGGAACATAACCTAAGAGCACGATGACATTACTGAGAGAACATATAGTAGCGTGACGTAACTAGGCTATAAGACATGTTATACCCAATTTTTGCTTAGTTGAAGGAGAGAGGAGAGGAGATAGAAGAAAAACGGGCTATAGATTTACAGCCAATTGTATCATGGGCTCCAACACATTTTGTGGGAGAATAAGGTGGACCACATACTAATGCCATGGCATGCAAGTATGACTGACTAGTACAGTGGACTATTAGGTTGGCAATATGTGACGTACATTGGATGTCATGGGAGAAGTTATCTGAACCAAAAATAAGAGGAGGCATGGGTTTCCGGGATTTTGAGCAATTCAATCTTCCGCTGCTTGGGAAGCAGGGGTGGCGTCTAATTACGCACCCGAATACCTTGTGCTCCAGAGTTTTGAAGGGAAAATATTTTCCGCACTGTGATTTCATGTCAGCACAAGCTCCTCGTTCGGAATCAGCTACATGGAAGGCTATCATCGATGGCCGTGAAGCCTTGGAACAGGGGCTGATAAAGAGGGTGGGTTCAGGTGAGTCCATCTCTGTTTGGACTGATCGGTGGATCCCAAATACAGCAACTTTCAAGCCTACGGGCCGCTCTGGGAATGATCCGCTGTACCGTGTGTCTGATTTAATTGATCATCAAAGAGGATCGTCGGATAGAGAGTTGGTGCAGCGCAATTTCTTGGCCCCAGATGTGGATGCAATTTTGAATATCCTATTGAGAGCTTCCGGAGGTGAAGATGAATATGGTTGGGCTCTTGAACCATCAGGTGTTTATTCAGTAAAGTCGGCTTATCGCGCTCTAATGACTCGAAAAGAGAAGTCTGCTCCAGAGGAAGGAACGATAGCAGAATCGTCATTGTCAGATAAACACTTGTGGACCGCCTTGTGGAAACTCAAGGTGATTCCGAGAGTCAGAGTTTTTGGGTGGCGAGTTCTCCGGGGGATCCTCCCGGATTATGCCACGCTACAATATCGTCACATTAGGACGACAACGAGATGTGATCTATGCAAAGTCGCAAATGAAGATTTACAACACGCACTTGTGCACCGTTCTCATGCCAGACAGTTTTGGTGTGCGGCAAGGGACCTTTTGAAGCTCAAATTACCTCGGTTGCATCCAGCAACGTGGGCTAAAGATATCCTCATGGATGAGATGTTAGCTGAACAAGACAGGTGCAAGATCATCATGATAATGCATGCTATTTGGACAGCTCGTAATTGTTGGACGCATGATAAACAGTCATTTGATCCAGTACATGCGGTGAAGACTGTCCGCAATGATCTATTGTTACTCGAGTTACCTAAGCCCCCGCGTGGAATGACGGGGTCCAGTGGCAGCCGCCGGACGTCGGATGGATCAAGATCAACACGGACGGAGCTGTTAATACTGAAGCCCGGTGTGGAGGCGGGGTTGGCGTTGCTCGCTCCCATCTCTCGTTCATGGGTGCTTGGAGTAAACCCTTTTTCGGAGTTACAGATCCTTTGATTGCAGAGGCCATGGCACTTCGAGAAGGTGTTATTTTTGCACAGCTACGTGGATTCTCGCACGTAGTGATGGAGGTGGATAGTTTAGAGGTGGTGAACCTCTGGTCCTCGTGCAACAATTCTAGATCGGTTGTTGCGCCTATCTTAGATGATATTGGGGAAAAGTTGTCATCGTTTATTTCTTTCTCTGTTAAGCATGTCCCTAGGGAGGGAATTGCATGGAGGACCTTTGTGCCAAGCAGGCCTGCTCCTTGTTGACTGCAGACTGTTGGCTAGAGGAATGCCCTCCTTTTCTCAGTCATTGCCTTAAGGCTGATTGTAATCTCATGTTTACTCAAGCAATAAAGATCCCCATATTCATAGCAAAAAAAATGTGATGTTGCAACCTTTTATAACTGGTTGTTGGTTATTAACCTTGCTCTAAAGAGCATCACCATGGCTAGTCCCCCGGGAAATAAAGAGAGAAGAGGTAGGCATAAGTGACACTCAAAAGAACATAACACCAAAAGTTTCAGAACAAAACACATGCACAAGTATAACATTGCTCAAGCATGATTTTTTTTTCTTTATCTTTCAACGAGAAGGCAGATGTTCTGCCATTCGGTTATCAAGCATGAGTTTCGGATTCAACAGATCCGTACAAACATAATTACATAAAAGCAGGTGCCGCATCTAGGAACATGTTAATCATGCATAAAGTAAAAGTAATTGTTCCTATGCTAATCACGCAAGCAGAACACCTTCTAACCAGAGATAAGATCAATGTTGCCTTCCACACATGGATACTCTCCAAAAATATTGTGTATTTTTGTGCACCAATCATCACTTGGCATGTCCTGATCTGGCAGCTTCACAGTCACACTTTTAAGCATTGGTGAGCATTGAAGTAACACTTTCAAGAAAACTAACTCATGATTCTCCCCTTTGAAGCCTTCAATTTTTACTTTTCGAAGATTCAAGGAGATAGTTTGGGATCTCCAACCCTTTGGGCCATCACATGGACAATTTAGTGGGCATGCTTCTTTCACCTAAAATAATTGTGAATCAGGTCAATGTATTATGGATTCTCCCCTTAAAATTTACTTGCACGGGTACCATATATATTCCAATTATATAAGAAGGGCGATAAATTACCTCTGATCTCGACACAACGATGTTAAAGTTATGTATCTCTCTAAGATGATGCATGCCAAGGAGACACAACACAAATGCTCCAAACGCATGCCCCTTTGTTGTAAGATGTAGATTCAACGTAGAGAACTGGGTGACCACATATTTACCTATCTCCGCCACAAATCCGCGCTCTGCAACTTGAAAGCTCAATGAATCCTGCATAACAATTCGGCAAGACATCCATCACTAACAAGTTGGGTAAATTGTATTGTATAGTAGATTATGCAAAGGATGACAGGAGACGTACTTGGGCACACATGTGCAGGGACAAGACCTCTTCTCCTTGTCTCTGCGATGTCTTCAAGCCCAGCTCCAAGAGGCCCCAAAGACCAAGCCCGTGAGTCACCTTGGGATACGAGCAGGACCAGCTATGCTCGCCGCCGTCAAGGAAGGAGGACAACGCAGTCAATTGCCTAAGCGTGCGTGCCTCTGCGTGGCCTCTCATCGCCTTCATGCGCTTCACGAGGAGTTCTTGCAGCGACGTCGAGCGGACGGTGAAGTCATCCACCGTGAGCACCTGCAGGCGCGGGCAGTTGGGGATCAAGACGCCGAGGTCGACGTTGCAGCCGGAGAGGGTCAGCTTCTCCAGCAACGGGAACCCGGCGCCGGCCTGTGAGGGTTGCAAGCGGAGGTCTAGCCCGTGCAGCTCCATCGAGGTGGCGCGGAGGAAGCGGGGTAGCCCTGCGAGAAAAGGGGCCCGCGTCTGCGCGACCATGAAGCGGAGCTCCACCGGCGCGAGCGCCGCGGCGGCGCTGAGCACCGCGGAGAGGCTGGTGCCAACAACGTTTTTTGTTGAGAAATTGGTGCCAGCAACGTAGCGCGGCCTCCAGCGATCTAGCGGCCCGACGGGGACGAACGGCGGCCCACTGCCGTCTTGCGACCCGACGGGTGGGACGAACGGCGGCCCACTGCCGTCTTGCGACCCGACGGGTGGGACGAACGGCGGCGTGCTGCCGTCTTGCGGCCCGACCGGGGGGACGAACCGCGCCCTGCTTCCGTCTTGCGGCCCGAGGGCGACGCGGATGTCGAGGAGGCGCACCCCGGGGCCGGCGGCGCGGCGGAGCGCGTCCTCGAGCCAGTCGAGCGGGACGTGGTGGAGGGTGACGTCGAGCTCGGGCTTGGGGAGGCCGGAGCAGACGCGGGGCCAGCGGCGGGAGAGGACGCTGGCGCGCGCGGCGTCGCGTGCGCAGCCGAGGCGGAGGAGGACCAGGTGGAGCAGATCGTCCGGGAGGGAGCTGATGCGATGTCCTCCATCATGGCTAGCTCGCTGGAAACCCTAACAATACTGAGACGCGATTGCATGCAAGCGGTGCGACGCGCGCGAGAGAGAAATTTCGGGTTTGGCTGGGGACGTGACGAGCGAAAGCGAGCACTACTAGAAGGATCGATCGGCCGGGGAATACGAACCGGAGTTTGGGTCGATTTCCATCGGAAGTTTGTGAGCGACGAAATCTTACAGTATTAATTCTGCACTTTTTTTTAGATTCCAAAGTTTGTTTGTTGTACGTATTGTACCATAAAAAAACTATATAGAAAAACCAAAAGAGTTGTATTTCTCTCGTGCAAAACAAAAGGAGTCCTGTTTCTTCCCACAAGAAAATAGCCCTATTTCTACCAGATTACTCACCCCGTCCCCCACATCCCGGCCGTAAGGGTTTAGTTGCAGCAAGCATTGGGGTTTGCCAATGGAGACGGAGAACGGAGCGCGCCATGGCAGCCCGCCAGCAGGTTCAGCCGACCTCATCAGCGCCCTTCCGGACGATCTGCTCCTCCAGGTCCTCGATCGCCTCGGCTCCAGACGCTCCGCCGCGCGCACCAGCCTCCTCTCCCGCCGGTGGCGCGGCCTCTGGACCCGCCTGCCCTGCGTCACCGTCAAACTCCACGAAGTCCCGCTCCACTCGCTCAAGGCCGCGCTGGCCGACGCCGCCCGCCCCGGGGTATGCCATTACTACCTCGACATCCGTGTCCCCTTGGCAGGTGTTGAAACTAATCTTGTTATTAGTATTAAGCTTTTAAGATTAGGTCATGTTTAATTTGTTGCATTGTGTAATAGCCACGTAGAGATGCATTAGTCAGCCAAGTACAAAGAAAATTGCATGCTCGGCAACATGGCGTAGCGGCCGGATCAGCAGCACAGAGATAGAGCGAGTGCACACGAGCAGATCGGCAAGCCAGGAGATGAGTGGCCGTAGTCATGTACGTGTGTACTAGGTGACCAAGTGATCAGTGCATGTGAAGAGATGTAGCCTGCATGCACATGTATTGGTGTGGTCAGGTTTTACTTAGTGTGAGGCTGCATGCACGCAGTTTGGCCTGGTCGTATGGCCGTTGAGTAAGGCAGTACAAGTGCTGAACGTGGGCGTGCAAATAGCTTGTGGTGAGTAAAAATAGGATCGAGTAGGTGTGGCTTGACTGGCGTGTGTGAATGCTAGTGGTTAGTGGGTGCGTGATAGTCGTGTGAGTCCGGCTATTAAAGCCATGTATCTGCATCATGTATGTGTGAGAAGGAAAATACAAGAGAAAAGGCACTATCTGCGTGTGCCAAAGTGTGTGTATCTTCTTCTTCCTCGAGCTTGTGTGCGTGAGTCTTCTTCCTCCTCCTGGGCAAAGTCAACACTTCCATGGTGTATGTGTACAGTTCCTTGGTGTGTGTGTGCGTGTGTACAGTTCCATGGTGTGTGTTCGTGAGAGAAGAAAAGGAGAGAAACTGTAAGTGAGAGTTGTGCGTCGAGGAAGAAGAAGGGGCGCTGCGAGGAGGCGGCGCCAACAGCAGGCTGGCACCATCACCCCCGCCATCATCTCCTCGCTGCTCCGCGCCGCGGCGGCGCTCTCGCCCGCGGAGATGCTCTTCGCCTTCGAGCTGGACGTCGAGGTACCAGGTCTGGACGTGAACCTGATTCCCATGGTGCTGCTCTACGAGCTCCCGTGGAGCACGCAGTGCTCCCTATTGGGGGTGAACCTGCCCCGCTTCGACCACGCCACCTCCATCGACCTGCGCGCGCCCCGCCTCCGCTTGCTCCCGCCATCCTCGGGCTTCCCTTCGCTGGAGAGACTCTGCCTCTCCGGCTGCGACGTCGACCTCGCCGCCTTGTTACCTCGCTGTCCGCGCATCCGCACGCTCAGGGTGAACAACAATGGTGTGGTGACCATGGACAGCAATCCACTCAGCGTCGCTGCAGGAACTCTCTGTGGAGAGCAGCAACAGATGTACAGCCCGTATCGACGTCGACTTGCCCGTGCTTAAGCAATTGAACCTGTCTTTCCGTGCCCGCGGCGATCTCAGGGTCTCCGTCTCCGCACCAATGCCCGAGAAGGTCTCGTGGACGTGCTCGTATAAAAAGCCCACTTATAGGCTTGGTCTCTGGGGCCTCTTGGAGGTCGGCTTAAACACCACCGACCACTCCCGGAAAGGCGCATGCTCACAGCTCCCAACCGGCCATGTCCTCACCCTGCACATGGCTGCCCAAGTATGCATGTCTCCTGTCTTGCTTGCTTGCTCAATTCACAAGATTTGCTGCAGGGTAAACTGATGAACTTATTTTGAATTGATTTTGCTGCAGAGTTCATACAGATATCTAAATGTGGAGCACACCTTTGCGGCAGAGATTGATAAACATATGGTTTCCAAATTCTCTCGTTTGGACCTACATCTTACAACCACAGGGCATGCGTTTGGAGCATTGGTGTTGCGTCTCTTTGGGTTGCATCGTATTCGTAGAGCTATTCAGAACCTTAGGATCATCCTTCAAAGATCAGAGGTAATTTATCGCTTTCCATACACATTCAGAATCTGTATGCTTTTTATGTTCAATAACAAAAAATTGTAGGCACATTATTATTATTATTCTTGAGCTAAGGTCTCAATAGTTGAACATCTATAATATGTCATTGTAATTCACATTCTTTTTACTAGGTGAAAGAAACATGCCGGGTAAATTGTTTCTGTGGTGCGCCCATGGACTGGAGAACACAAACTATCCCGTTGGCTGGTCTTGAAACCGTGGAAATTGAAGGCCTCCACGGGGAGGATCATGAGTTTGATTTTTTGAAAGTCATGTTTACATCTGCTCGAATGCTTAAAAGAGTGACTCTGAGGCTGGCACATGGTGTCACCCCATGTGTCGATTGGTGCACAAAAGTGAACAACATCTTCAAGGCATTTCCTTTCGTGAAGTGCAACGTTGATCTGGTAAGCAGGTCTGATGCATGGTTCGCATAATCGTGGATGCGAGAACTATTTTATTGTTTTATCGTTTAGAAGTCCGAACTCATCCTTTAGCCTTGTGCCTACAGTCTTTTGGTCTGAAACTTATGCAGTTCTTTTATATCAGTAGCCTCCATAGTTTGCAAATTTCTAAGGCTTTTGGAATGTGTCAGATGACATGTTATTAATTATTTGTTCAAGGATGCCCTCTTTGTTTGTTGAAAAAATCTGACACTGATGGTCCACATGCTACACAGATGTTTTTTCGTTTTTATGCTCATCTTTTTCATTGGTTCAGTTTCCCATTAGTGGTGGCCGAGAGGTCTAAGACCTCTCTATTATTCTATTTATCATTCAATCATACCATCCATTTCTATATACATGTCAGATGATTGTGCACGCACTCCAGTAATTGGCTGAATATGCACTAGTAGAAACAGAGGCTTCCATACGCCCACATTAGTCCCTAAAATAATCGAACCGCGACCAAAGGGGTCTTTAGTCGCGGTTCGGGAGGAGACCCGCGACCAACTATCTGGGCCCAGTGCGCTCGGTCGACAGCTGGCGGACGGGAGGGGCTTTAGTCCCGGTTGGCCTGGCCAACCGGGACTAAAGGTCCTCAGGCTGGCCCGAAGGCGTTTAGTTGCGGTTGGCCAGGCCAACCGGGACTAAAGGCACATCCCTATATATAGGACTCAGCTCACTTCACTTAGCCACAATTCAGAAGGGGGGTGGTGGGTTTGCTTTTGGTTCCTCCTATGCACACAAGGTGTTCGATGAAATGCCCGAGAGCATGAAACAAACATGATATGAAGTGTCCGAGCCACACTTGAGCTTTCTCATTTATTTTTCCTCCGCGATCGCAGTTAGCAACTTGAACATTTCATGTGTCATTGATAAAATATGCATGTGTGTAGTTCATTGTTTAATTTGTATTATTTCTAGCTAGTTAGTTTAACAAATGCATGATGGTTAATTATATACTTTATATAATAATAATGCAGATGAATCGGCAATGGATGTACGGTCCCCGACTCTCCGGCGAGTTCACTACGGGTTTGAAAGATTTCCTCGTAGTGGCAAATGCGAACAAGCAGCGAGGTTTTATTATCTGTCCATGTGCTGTCTGTAAGAATCAGAAGGGTTACTCCTCCTCAAGAGACGTTCACATGCACCTGCTTCGGCACGGTTTCATGCGAAGCTATAATTGTTGGACCAAGCATGGAGAAAGAGGGGTTAGAATGGAAGAAGATGAAGAAGGGGATGATATCGATGACAACTATCATGATCATTTCGGTGATACTTTCATGGAGGATGATGCTGAAGGTGGGGAAGGGTTAGGTGAAGGTGAAGAAGAGGCACATGATGAGCCCGCTGATGATCTTGGTCGGACCATTGCTGATGCACGGAGACGCTGCGAAACTGACAAGGAGAGGGAGAATTTGGATCGCATGTTAGAGGATCACAAAAAGTCGTTGTACCCAGGATGCGATAATAGTCTGAAAAAGCTGGGCTGCACACTGGATTTGCTAAAATGGAAGGCACAGGAAGGTGTAGCTGACTCATCATTTGAAAATTTGCTGAAAATGTTGAAGAATATGTTTCCGAAGAATAACGAGTTGCCCGCCAGTACGTACGAAGCAAAGAAGGTTGTCTGCCCTCTAGGTTTAGAGGTTCTGAAGATACATGCATGCATTAACGACTGCATCCTCTACCGCGGTGAATACGAGAATTTGAATGAATGCCCTGTATGCACTGCATTGCGTTATAAGATCAGAGGCGATGACCCTGGTGACGATGTTGAGGGCGAGAAACCCAGGAAGAGGGTTCCCGCCAAGGTGATGTGGTATGCTCCTATAATACCACGGTTGAAACGTCTGTTCAGGAACAAAAAGCATGCCAAGTCGTTGCGATGGCACAAAGAGGACCGTAAGTCCGACGGGGAGTTGAGACACACCGCTGATGGAACGCAATGGAGAAAGATCGACAGAGTGTTCAAAGATTTTGCAGCTGACGCAAGGAACATAAGATTTGGTCTAAGTACTGATGGCATGAATCCTTTTGGCGAGCAGAGCTCCAGCCATAGCACCTGGCCCGTGACTCTATGCATCTACAACCTTCCTCCTTGGTTGTGCATGAAGCGGAAGTTCATTATGATGCCAGTGCTCATCCAAGGTCCAAAGCAACCCGGGAACGACATCGATGTGTACCTAAGGCCATTAGTTGATGAACTTTTACAGTTGTGGAGCAGACCTGGTGTACGTGTCTGGGATGAGCACAAAGAAGAGGAATTTGACCTACGAGCGTTGCTTTTTGTAACCATCAACGATTGGCCTGCTCTCAGTAACCTTTCGGGACAGACAAATAAGGGATACAATGCATGCACGCACTGCTTACATGAGACTGAAAGTGTACGTTTGGGTAATTGTAAGAAGAACGTGTACCTGGGTCATCGTCGATTTCTTCCCCGAAATCATAACGTAAGAAAGAAAGGCAAGCATTTCAACGGCAAGGCAGATCACCGGCCGAAGCCTGCGGAACGTACTGGTGCTGAGATATTTGATATGGTCAAGGATTTGAAAGTCATCTTTGGAAAGGGTCCTGGCGGACAATCAGTTCCGCGGGGAGTTGACGGGCACGCACCCATGTGGAAGAAGAAATCTATATTTTGGGAGCTAGAATATTGGAAAGTCCTAGATGTCCGCTCTGCAATCGACGTGATGCATGTTACGAAGAATATTTGCGTGAACCTGCTAAGCTTCTTGGGCGTGTATGGGAAGACAAATGATACAAAGGAAGCACGGCAGGACCAGCAACTTTTGAAAGACCCAGATGACCGGCATCCGGAATGGTTTCAAGGTCGTGCCAGCTACGCTCTTACCAAAGAAGAGAAGGTCATTTTTTTTGAATGCCTGAGCAGTATGAAGGTCCCGTCTGGCTTCTCGTCGAATATAAAGGGAATAATAAACATGGCGGACAAAAAGTTCCTAAACCTGAAGTCTCACGACTGCCACGTGATTATGACGCAATTGCTTCCGATTGCTTTGAGGGGGCTCCTACCGGAAAATGTTCGAGTAGCCATTGTGAAGCTATGTGCATTCCTCAATGCAATCTCTCAGAAGGTAATCAATCCAGAAGATCTACCACGGTTACAGAACGATGTGGTCCAATGCCTTGTCAGTTTCGAGTTGGTGTTCCCACCATCCTTCTTCGATATTATGACGCACCTCCTGCTCCACCTAGTCGAAGAGATTTCCATTCTCGGTCCTGTATTTCTACACAATATGTTCCCCTTTGAGAGGTTCATGGGAGTATTAAAGAAATATGTTCGTAACCGTGCTAGGCCAGAAGGAAGCATCGTCAAGGGCTATGGAAATGAGGAGGTAATTGAGTTCTGTATTGACTATGTTCCTGACCTTAAGCCGATTGGTATTCCTCAATCGCGGCACGAGGGGAGACTAAGTGGAAAAGGCACGATCGGAAGGAAATCAACGATATGTATGGACGGTCATTCTATGACTGAAGCACACCACACAGTTCTGCAAAATTCCAGCTTGGTGGCTCCGTACTTCGAGCAACACAAGAATATTTTACGCTCGGACAACCCGGGGAAGCCTGAATCCTGGATTAGAAAGGCCCACATGGAGACTTTCGGCAGTTGGTTGCGAAAACATTTAATGAATGACAATGATGTTGGAGATCAGCTGTACATGTTGGCCAAGACACCATCTTCGACTATAACGACTTTCCAAGGGTACGAGATAAATGGGAATACATTTTACACCATCGCCCAAGATAAAAAGAGCACCAACCAAAACAGTGGTGTCCGCTTTGATGCAGCAACCGAGAATGGGCAAAAGGTCACATATTATGGTTACATAGAGGAGATATGGGAACTTGACTATGGACCCTCCTTTAAGGTCCCTTTGTTCCGGTGCAAATGGTTCAAGCTAACAGGAGGTGGGGTAAAGGTGGACGAGCAATACGGAATGACAATGGTGGATTTCAACAATCTTGGTTACCTTGACGAACCATTCGTCCTTGCCAAAGATGTCGCTCAGGTTTTTTATTTGAAGGACATGAGTAGCAAACCGAGGAAACGGAAAGATAAGAAAACGATCAGTACATCATGCGATGATCCAAAGCGCCACATTGTTCTTTTAGGGAAAAGAAACATCGTGGGAATGGAGGACAAGACAGACATGTGAGAAGATTATAATATGTTTGGTGAAATTCCGCCCTTCAAAGTGAACACTGACCCAAGCATTAAGTTAAATGATGAGGATGCTCCATGGATACGGCACAATCGTAAGCAAGCAGGGACACAAGGGAAGAATTGATGTGTAATAATTTATTGTACCAAACTTTGTTGAATGGATCATGTGAATTAAAACGTACGATGGCGAATCCGGATGATTTGTATTTGATATATTATTTGTATTTTTAAGATTTTAAAATGAATTAGTTCTATTTAATTGAATTTTTTGATATATTATTTCTATTTTTAAGATTTTAAAATGAATTAGTTTTATTTTTCTGAATTTTTTGATATATTATTTCTATTTTTAAGATTTTAAAATGAATTAGTTTTATTTTTCTGGATTTTTGATATATTATTTTATTTTTAATATTTTAAAATGAATTAGTTTTATTTTTCTGGATTTTTTGATATATTATTTCTATTTTTAAGATTTTAAAATGAATTAGTTTTATTTTTCTGAATTTTTTGATATATTATTTCTATTTTTAAGATTTTAAAATGAATTAGTTTTATTTTTCTGGAATTTTTGATATATTATTTCTATTTTTAAGATTTTAAAATGAATTAGTTTTATTTTTCTGAATTTTTTGATATATTATTTCTATTTTTAAGATTTTAAAATGAATTAGTTTTATTTTTCTGAATTTTTTGATATATTATTTGTATTTTCTGAAAAGTATATGAAAAAGGACCTTTAGTCGCGGTTCGTGACACGAACCGCGACTAAAGGCTCTTTCCGCGCGGGAACGAAAGCGGCGCGAAAGAACCTTTAGTCCCAGTTGGGGAGACCAACCGCGACTAAAGGTACCCTTTAATCGCGGTTGGCGTCCCCAACCGGGACTAATGCTCTGTCTATATATAGAGCACTTAGTAAATTTTCCCCCACCTCCCATTCTCCTCTCGACGCCGACGCCCTGCCCCGACGCCGATCGACGCCGACGCCGCCAGGCTGCTGCCCCGACGCCGATCGACGCCGACGCCCTGCCCCGACGCCGGCGCCCTGCCCCCAGTGAGCTCCGCCGCCCCCCACTTCCCCTGCCCTACGCCGCCGCCCTTGCCCTGCACTGCCGCCGCCGCCCCTGCCCTGCCCTGCGCGCCGCCGCCGCCCCTGCCCTGCCCCTGCGCGCCGCCGCCGCCCCTGCCCTGCCCCTGCGCGCCGCCGCCGCCCCTGCCCTGCCCTGCACTGCCGCCGCCGCCCCTGCCCTGCCCCTGCGCGCCGCCGCCGCCCCTGCCCCTGCGCGCCGCCGCCACCGCTGCCCCTGCGCGCTGCCGCCGCCACCGCTGCCCCTGCCCCTGCCCCTGCGCTGCCCGCCACCCGCTGCCGCCTGCCTGCCGTCCTCCGCCTCCCGTCGCCGCCTGCCGTCCTCCGCCGCCCGCCGCCGCCTGCCGTCAACAAACGGAAAGAGAGAGCAGAGAGGAAAAAGAAAAGGAAAAAGAAAAGGAAAAAGAAAAGGAAAAGAAAAGGAAAAAGAAAAGGAAAAAGAAAAGGAAAGAGAGAGCGGAGAGGAAAAAGAAAAGGAAAAAAGAAAAGGAAAAAGAAAAGGAAATTTATTTGAGAATAATTGTATAAAGGAAAAAGAAAAGGAAAAAGAAAAGGAAAGAGAGAGCAGAGAGGAAAAAGAAAAGGAAAAATAAAAGGAAATTTATTTGGGAATAATTGTATAAAGGAAAAAGAAAAGGAAAAGAAAAGGAAAAAGAAAAGGTAAGAGAGAGCAGAGAGGAAAAAGAAAAGGAAAAAGAAAAGGAAATTTATTTGAGAATAATTGTATAAAGGAAAAAGAAAAGGAAAAGGAAAAGGAAAAAGAAAAGGAAAGAGAGAGCAGAGAGGAAAAAGAAAAGGAAAAATAAAAGGAAATTTATTTGGGAATAATTGTATAAAGGAAAAAGAAAAGAAAAAGAAAAGGAAAAAGAAAAGGAAAAAGAAAAGGAAAGAGAGAGCAGAGAGGAAAAAGAAAAGGAAAAACATCAATTTTATTTTTTAATAGCTCTTAATCATTCAACCGTAGCTGCTCCTCCTCTATGTCCCCTTAGTCTTATTTTTTAATTCCTTTATACTTAATTAATTTTTACTACATGCAGGAGTGACATATGGCGGACGATAGAGCCGAGCCGCTTAGGGATCCGGAGGCTGAACGTTATTTAATGGGCATCATAAACAACGAGTTTCCTTATGTGCCGGGCTCAGAATATGAGCAAGAAGAGGATGTAGTCTCTTCTTTTCTGAACCTTGACGGTGGAACAGACATTGTCGATGATCAAGAAGGTGAAGGAACGGACATTGTCGACGGAGGTCAACCGTCAACAAACGACGATCTCGAATTGCAAGTAGCAACCACCTCCGGCGAGGTATATATATACATTGAGCCTCTCGTGATACAAACTTACTGAAATGTGAATACATATGTATTAACGCGCGCGACTCTCTTTCTTTTTTTAGCCCTCGGCCGGATCGAGTACGACAAAGCGTGGCAAATCCAAGGCGATGAAAACAGGAGAAACATATGCCATTGATTTTGTCAGTGAAACCGGCAAGCCCCTACAGCACACCTCAAAGTTTATCAACCAATGCGGAGTCGTTGTTAGAGACAACGTCCCGATCACCGTCCAGGAATGGAAGGAGCCAAAGAAGGCACGTCTTGGTTTCAGTTTTGTCGACAAGAGAACGAAAAAGGATTGCTGGAGAAAGCTTATGGAACATTTCATTCTACCTCCGGAATACAACAAAGTCGATGAATTCGGTAACGAGGTTCCGGGTGGACGTGAGAGGAGGAGGCTAGTTAAAGAGTTCGCTCTTCAGAAGATGGGCGAAGCATTCCGGAACTTCAAGAAAAATTTAACCCGTGACTATGTCAACAAGGGCAAGACTCCGGATTTCAATGGACAACATGAGAAACTGAAAGATGATTGGCCAGAATTTGTGAGGCAAAAGAAATCGGAGCATTTCAAGGAAATATCGAAAAAAATAAGGATAATGCGAGTAAGAAAAAGTTCCATCATATTATGGGGCCAGGAGGATACCGCCTTTCGGAGCCTAAGTGGCAGAAGATGGAGGAGGACCTGAGGGTGCGAGGAATCCCTCTAGGTACAGAGGGATGGGACCCAAGGGCCAAAAGCTGGTGGTACGGGCATGGGGGATCGCTAGACCCGGAGACAGGGGTGTGTGTTCACCGGAAGAAAAAGTTTGCTCCCACCCAAGCCCTTATTGACGCAATGACCCAAGCTCAAGAGGGCTTGATCAAGTTCAACAGAGAGAAAGACGCACTGACAACAGCCCTCGGGAATGATGAACACGGAGGACGTGTACGAGGCAAAGGCAGAGTTCCGTGGAAAGTAGGGTTTTCCCAGGACAATGACCCGTACTGTTACAGAAGCCGTAAGAGAAAGACGGACCGGGATGCAGATCTTTTGGCGAAGTTTGCATCGGAACTCCATGAGTTGAAGCAGACCGTGCATGAACTAGTAAAAGAAAAATCGGCTGCAGGGCCGCATGAAGATCATGAAGCGGATCGCGGAAGCCAGCAGCGGAGAAGCAGCGTGGCTTCCACGGATGCCCCGCCTGGTGCTAATGCACCGATGATCGAGATTCGTGCACCGGAGCCTCACTACCCCGTGGATGATGTAAAGGAGATGAAAGAATGTGATCTGCATTATCCCGTGGGGAACGTTTCCACGAAGGTAGCTACCGGCAGTGCTTTACCCTGTACACCTGGAGCACTCCACCACAACAACCCCATTGCATATGGCTATGCTCGTGTCACGGTGGAAGACATAGTCCAAGAGTTTGAGGACCTGGAGATTGACAAAGCTACACCCGAAGGGGAGAGAAGACTTGGAGATGTCAAGCGCCAGATCATTCTATGGAAAAAGAAGTACATAGTGTTTCCAGGCGAGGCGCCAAGGCTAACAAGTCCACCCCCCTCCGATGGTGGTGGTGGTGGTGGTGGCGGTGGTGGTGGTCGTGGTGGTTCACCTACACCTCCTTCACGCCATTCGACGCCGTCCCCCGATCCACAACCTCCGGCGGGTACGACGCCCCCCAATCCTCCTCCGGCGGGTACGACGCCCCCCAATCCACCTCCGGCGAAGAAGCAGAAGCAGGCGGACAGCAAGGAAACCCGCTCCTGGACTATTAACCCGGACCCTTATGTACCTAAGACCACAAGGGTACCGGAGCCATCACTGAAGCCTCTCCTCCCAAGGCCTTGGGAACTTAGTGAAGCTGAAACCAAATTGGCCGCGTCTGCTCATTATGAGAAATGGAAGGCGGATACGAAGGCGAAAAAAGAGCCTGAGCCCAAGCAAGTATTCATTGAGAAGCAAAAGAAGTGGGCTAAGGATTTTTTGACGACACCGTCCCAAGCCGAGCTGAATATGCCTGACGACTATGGACATGAACTTCGTAGGCAAGCAAAAATATTGAAGGAGGAGAAAGAAGAAAGTAAAAAAAGCGGGAAACAAGTTGACCAGCTCGGGATGCAGAATAAACAATCGATCCCCCCGCTCATAGTGAAAGCCGGTCCGGAAGAGGACCCCGAGATCATAGCAGTTGCGGCAGCACTTGGATTGACTGTAGCGAGTGCCATGAAACAAGCGTCCGAGATGGGTTTGACTCTTCGTGCCTTCTTAGGCCTTGAGGATGCGCCAGTATGTGAGATAGCATTACAATATGTGCGGAATGGGCCTCTCGTCGAGCCTGCGCGGGAAAAGAGTCTACCACCACAAATGCGAAATCTGCTACGTTGGTACAAGCAATTCATAACATGGGCCGACAAAGAATATATTTATGCGGATGTTACAGAGGAGCATCACACCAAACGGTACTCTGTACAAGTTCATATGAGTGAATTGTTCCAGCTGTTCAATCTGCGCGAGCTCGACAAATCTATCCTGAGTTGCTACGTTCTGTAAGTGATTTATTTCTACCTCATCTCGTCTTCATCGCCTGCACTATATATATATATATATATATATATATATATATATATATATATATATATATATATATATATTGTCCTAACTATATTGTTGCGTACGCTATTATGCAGATTGAAGATTTGGGAATGCAAAATAAGAAACATCCATGATGTTGGCTTCATTGACCCACATATCGTTAATGGACATGTGTTACAAAATCACCCCGAAGACATGGAGAAAGACTTGTACAAGTTTCTTAGAAAGCATCAACTCAAAAGTCATATTCTATTTCCTTACCATTTTGGGTGAGTGTTTCTCTCTGTGCCCATTCTCTTTTGTTTACTCCATGCATGGTATGTCTAATCGATGAGTTATGCATGACTGTGCATGTAACGTGTCCGCAGGTTCCACTGGATTCTGCTAAATATTGAACTTCACACCTCCAGAGTTCTAATCATGGACTCTATGGATTTGGATCCAAAGCGTTGGGCCGACATGAGAAAAATGCTGCAAAAGTAATTATTTTCAATCATTTGAGCTCTATATCGATCGGTCTCTTTCGTTCATTTCCTAATATCAAGTAACTAATAACTCCCTTGTTCATTTAATTTTCTTTGCCCTGTAGGGTTTGGAGACGGTTCTCAGAAGAAATTGTCGGTGAATTCAAACATGAGCTAGATTTTAGAAGGTTAGTTAATGTGGATAAGCAGCCACCGGGGACCAATCTATGTGGATACTATGTTTGTGAGAACATCCGGAGACACACCTCTGAGCGGAAGGCATCGGATAGCGTGCGGAAGGCGACGGATAACTTGCGGAGGAGGCTTAGTCCAGAAGCTCGCTTCCGACCAATTCAAGATGAATTAGCAGGATTTTTCATGAGGGAAGTCATCAATCCTAAAGGAGAACACTATACCGAGGACGAAGAAATTTATATGCATACCCGAGATTGAAACTTGTTCGAAGTTGTATATGGTCATCCATCCTAATTGTGTATGGAAACTTGTTCGAAGTTGTATATGGTCACCCGAGATTGAATATATATTATATATTCCTCTTGAATTCTTCTTGTTTGAAATTTCATATGCATGTATATAGTAGCGTAGAATATGTGTACTGAAACTTCATCAAAATTAAAATAAAACACAAAATAAAATATAAAAGAAATAAAACACTACAAATTAAAAAGAAACCAGGTTTAGGGGGGCTAAAACCCTAAACCTGCGGAGGAGGCCTTTAGTCCCGGTTAGCCACGAGAACCGGGACTAAAGGTCCTCCGCCCCGACGGACTCCTGACGTCCACGTGGACGGGCCTTTAGTCACGGTTCGTAAGAGGCGCGACTAAGGGGGGGGGGGGGCTTTAGTCGCGCATATTTAGTTCCGGTTGCACAGTCGGGATTAATGGCCTTTGCGAACCAGGACTAAATGCTCATTTTCTACCAGTGATGCTATATTTTCTGCTGATTTCTTTTTGATGGAAAATTAGTTCAGAATGTGTACATACATCCTCAGCTTTTCTTTTGTTAACTTTTTAGTCTATGCCAATTTCCTTAACTTAGTCACCCTGTCCTCATGATTGAAACTTAACTGACCGACTTAATATTTCCACATGCCTGAACTTGTTTTGTTTTACATCCTCTGCATGCAGGGTCAATATGTAGCAGCCAAAGATCTGGATTGACATGATTCTCATGCTTACGGTTGTGGATTCAGGGTGCTCAGTAATAAAATCGCCCTCTCCCATGCTGACAATCCCCTGTGTGATTTTAGGATCTTGCTTCATGGCTTCAATCATACTACCTTCTATTGTTCTGCAACTATATAAGGGAGCTACAGGCTCGAAGTGCTGCATATTAGTTTATTATTACATATTAAATGTTAATTTTCACTGTTCACTGTTGTTGTGACGTGGTGAACTCTCCGTATTAGAAGACAGTTGTTGTAATCCTCAAAATATAGCCATTGCCATTGATATTCTGACTACTCTCATGTCGGGGTCTCCGGTAAAAAACTATGTGACGCCGTCTCTGCGTCGATGAAAAATCCTCCTCTAGGATTTTGGGACGAAATAAGCTATATAGGTGAAATCAATCAATCGGGGGCCTCCTATGTGCCCCACACACTCCCTCCGTGCCATAGGCCAGGGCGCTTGGTAGGGGCGTGTGGGCCATATGGACCGCCCTCCAGCTCCTTCCTTTAGATTTGTGGCTCTTTTCCTCGGAAAACCGAGTGTGATTTCATTTATCATCAATTGATATTTATTGTTCTGCATATGAAAAGACAATACCATGACAATTCTGCTCAAAACAACGTTAGGTCGTTTAGTTCTTATTCAGTTGTGTAAGATAGATAGAAAAACATAGCCAAAGTGTTTATAGAAAAGTAAATACATTTGAGACGTATCAGGCGATGTCCTTGGCCAACGGCTCCACACGGATCTCCTGTAGCATCTCCCTCGGGATCTCCATGCTGTTGTATCCCTCGGCTCACTGCGATAATGACGTTGCCTCGTCATAATTGATAGATGCCACAGCGGCAACTCAACCTGTGATTACAGAATTTGTGTATTAGGAGGGGTTCTTCATTGCAACTTCTCGAGTTTGAGAGGTACTTCCTTTTTCTGGGTTTATAAGTTTGCCTCGAATTTTGAGCCTAACTCCGACCCAAAATAAGCTGAACTCATGAATTGTTTGAGTGAAATATATTCTTTTCCTTTCGTTTAATTTCCTTTTAAAAGTACTAATGTAGTTTGTTTTTCCTATTGCACTCTTTTGGGATTTATACCGGTTTAACAATTGAATAAATTATGATAATTAAGGATGGCCTAGATGTTATAAATTTCCAGAAATAAAAATAACTTAACACTAGTAAGCGTGCATGTGTAACGTATCTTCATGGAATTATGATACAGTCTCTCCTAACATCTACACTAAGAAGATATGGACGGCGACAATTTACAGCATCTCTTTTGTCGTTGAGATAGAGGGTCTCTGCCTCCTTAGTCCCTCTCCCATTGTCTTGGAGGTAATGGGTCCCCGCCTCTATAGTCTATTTCTCCAATGAGAAGAGGACTAGGGCACTGCAAGCTTCTATACTAGCACGTAGATGGGTTCACATTGGTGTTTGCAGGGGCATCACATCAGTTCCGAGGACGGCATCACATCAGTTCCGAGGACGGCACCACATCAAAATATCTGCCTCCTATCCTCCACCTGGGTCGTGCTGCAGTGAACCAAAAAATGGTCGAAAACACAACATCCGTGCAATAGTTTTATGGAAAACAACAATCTATTAATCATCATGAAAAGAGTTACAATGTCACTAACATCATCAAGGTATTCATCTAACCAATTTACCAGGAAATAAGTTTCTTGCCAATGGCGCTAGTTCACGTGCTACTTTACTGATCTCTCTCCTCAAGCGTCATATATAACAAAGCCAACTAATTCTTCAAATGGTTAATGTCTTCGAAGATGCTCGAGATGAGGCACAAAAATCTTGTGTTACTTTTGAAGACATTGACAACATAAGGGTTATCAATTTCAAAACAATGGGAGAAACAAGGAGGTCTTTTGCGAGCCGGAGAGCGATTGGGCACGCTCGGGCTTTGGTTTCTACCATGTCGCTGCATCCCTCTATGTTTAGAGCAACACATAGTAACACCCCTCATTTGTGGTTGCGACTTGCGAACACTAACGATAATGCAGGTTTGGTCATTATTTTGCAGAAAAGAAGCACCGACTTTTGCCCTCGCACTATTTTACTCTAGTCTTGACCACCTAGTCAGCTGCCTTGTCACTTGTGTAGTGGCGAACTACATCACATGTACCTGCAAATTAGACTTTTTACAATTGACTGGAGGTTGAGTTTCTGCATCATTTCCCCATGTCATATTGCTCATATTAAAAAAACCCAGATAAAAACAGTTTGTTTTGCCTATTGCACTTTGTAGGGATTTATACTGGTTTAACAATTGAATAAATTATGATAATTGAGGATGGGCTAGATATTATAAATTTTCACAAAACAAACATAACAAAGATTGAGGGTCTCTCTGATTCACAAGATTTTACAGAAGGAAAAATACATACAAGGTTATACAGTGTCGTCATGTCTATTTAAATCCTACATTAGCTCTGATTCACCGTCTAACGGCCTCGGGGTGACTTTCATGACCGAGAAACCGCTGTGCATAATTAGAAAGAGGTCGACAAAAACTCTATGTTCTGGCCGGCCCGTTTTTGGGTAATAGCTAACTATTTTTGTGTCCGACACGGCTACAGAGATTTCTCTCCGATTCACATGACTTTAAACGTAGAGAAGGAAAAATAAGATTGCAATGTGTTGTCTATTTTAAATCCTAACCCCCATGTTCCTGTTTGGTAAACACTTACGCAGGGGAATGGGAGTTTGCACAAGGGTGTTTATGAAGGGATTAGTCATGGGAAGTAGATTTTTACTCCCATTCCCTTGTTTGGTATATGATGAGAATTAGCGTGGGATAAAACTCTGCTCACGAATTAACAGGGTACCCCCTGGGAAGAAATAGGTGGGAATTGGCTTCCTCAACTCCCATTCCCCTTCCTACTTAAACTCCCATTCCCTCTAATCAAACAGTGGACTTTTAAACTCCTCACCCCTCAACTCCCATTCCCCATCTCGAATTCCCCCGAACCAAACACGCTGTAACTATAAGACGTTTTGGTAGTTCAGTTTAAACAGCCAAAACTTCTTATAATTAGAAACAGAGGCAGTACATTATTAATTCTGCACCAAATTAAAGTTTGTTTGTTGTACGATGGGAAAACCAAGGAGTTGTGTTTCCCTCGCGCAAAAGCAAAAAAGAGTCCTATTTCCTAGTACGAAATTACATATTTGCAGTACTCACCCTGGGCGTCCACCACACCCCGGCCAGGTTCTGTTGCAGCATTGGAATTTCCCATGGAGGAGACGGAGAAGGGACCGTGCCTTGGCTGCCCAGCAGCTCCAGCCTACCTCATCAGCGCCCTCCCGGAGGATCTGCTCCGCCAGGTCCTCGAGCGCCTCGGCTGCGCCCGCGAAGCCGCGCGCACCAGCCTCCTCTCCCGTCGCTGGCGCGGCCTCTGGACCCGCCTCCCCAGCCTCACCGTCGCCCTCCATGACGTGCCGTTCAGCTCGCTCGAGGCTACGCTGGCTAGCGCTGCCCGTCCCGGGGAGTGGCACTACCACCTCGACATCCGTGTCCCCTGGCAAGACGACCCGCTCCCCGCCGCCAGCATCTCCTCGCTGCTCCGCGCTGCCGCAGCGCTCTCGCCCGTGGACATGCTCTTTGTTCTCTCGCCGGACGTCCACGTCCCACTCCCACGTAGGGACCTGCCCGATGACCTGCTGCAACTGATGCTGCACTTAGGGATCCCATGGAGCACGGAGGTCTCTCCCCCTCCTCCGGTGGACATGCCCCGCTTCTGCCGCGCCACCACCATCGATCTACGCGCGCGGCACCTCCGCTTGCGCCAGCCCTCCTCCGGCTTCCCCTCGCTGCAGAGACTCTGCCTCACCGGCTGCGACGTCGACCTAGCCGCCCTGATCCCTTGCTGCCCGCGCATCCGCGTGCTCACGGTGGACAACAACGGATTGGCGGCCATTGACAGCATCACCATCCACTCGTCATCGCTGGAGGAACTCTCTGTGGAGAGCAGAGACACATGGACAAGCTGTGTCGACGTCAAGGCGCCGGTGCTTGAGCAGTTGACAGTGTCTTTCCATGCCCGCGGCGATCTCAGGGTCTCCGTCTTGGCACCAATGGTGGAGAAGTTCTCGTGGCGGTGCTCCTACCCTAAGCCCATGTACAGGCTCGGTCTCTGGGGCCTCCTGGAGGTCGGCTTAAACACTACAGACTCCCTGAAAGGCGGATGCTTCGAGCTCCCCAACGTCTATGTCCTGTCCGTGCACATGGCTGCCCAAGTATATATGCATCCTGCCTTGCTGGCTCAATTTACCAGAATTAATTGCCCGATAAATTTAACTTACTCGTGATGTCTTCTGAATTGATTTTGCAGGGTTCATATAAATTTCTAAATGCAGAGCACACCTTTGCGGCAGATATTGCCAAACATATGGTTACCAAATTCTCTGGTTTGGACCTACATCTCAGAACCATAGGGCATGCGTTTGGAGCAGTTGTGTTGCGTCTCATAGGGATGCATCAGATTCGTACAGCTGTACGTAACCTTAGGATCGTCCTACTAAAATCAGAGGTAATTTATCGCGGTGCTTATACATTAGGAGTACATATATGCGATACTTGTTCAACAAAGAAAATCTAGGTACATTCTTTAGCTAAGGCCATGGTAGTGGCACATCTATAATATATGTGCGGTACATGTTCAACAACAAAAAAAATTGTGGGTACATTATTCTTGAGCTAAGGTCTCAATAGTTGAACATCTATAGTATGTTACTGTCATTCACATTTTTTTAGGAAAAAGAAGCATGTCCAGTAAATTGTCTCTGTGATGAGCCCAAGGAGTGGAGAACACAAACTATCTCCTTGGTTGATCTTGAAACCGTGGAGCCCCTCCCCGATGGTCTCCTCGCTGGAATCGCTCCTGCTCGCCGCCGCGGCGCTCTCGCCAGCGGAGCTGCGCCTCACCCTCCCGCGGAAGCTTCAAGTCGTCGGCTCCGACGTGGAGCTGCCCAGCTTCGACCGCGCCACCTCCATCGACCTGCGCGCCGGGTACCTCCGCCTGGCCCCTCCACGGGCCAGCGCCGTGTTCCCCGCGCTGACGAGACTCTCCCTCTCGGGCTGCCACGTCGACCTCGCCGAGCTGATCCCGCGCTGCCCGTGCCTGCGCTTCCTCACGGTGAACACCACCGGTGTGGCGGGCATGGAGAAACTCACCGTGCACTCACAGTGGCTGCAGGAACTCGTTATAGAGAGCAGCAACAAGCTGAGAACGCGTATCCACGTCGAGGCCCCCGTGCTTAAGCACTTGGCAGTGCGCTTCCACGCCCTCGGCGACCTCGGGGTCTCCGTATTGGCACCAATGGTGGAGAAGGTCTCGTGGCGGCGCTCGTATGCCAGGGCCTTCTACAGGCTTGGCCTCTGGGGTAAACACCACAGAGAAAGGCCTACATGTCCTGTCCCTGCACTTGTGTGCCCAGGTACATCTCTTGACTTCCTTTCATCAATTTGCCGGATAATTTTATTGGACATGTTCATGAGGTACGTGTCGCTGAATTGGCTTTGCAGGAGTCATCTAAATCTCGCAATGCAGAGCTCCGCTTTCCGTCAGAGATGCATAAGCATCTGGTTACCAACTTCTCTGGTTTGGACCTGCACCTCAGAACCAAGGGACATGTGTTTGGAGCATTTGTGTTGCGTCTCCTTGCAATGCATCCGATTCAGACAGCTTCCATACGGAACCTGAAGGTCATCCTACTAAGATCAGAGGTAATTTATATATCGTCTGTGCTTATAAGCACATCTGGAATGTATGCAGTACATGTTCAATAAAAATAAATAAATTAGATAGATTCTTGAGCTAATAATGTATCAGTGTTGCAACATATGTAATATCTTGAGGTAATTCACATTTCATTTAGGTGACAACAACTGCATGCCAATTAAGTTGTCTCTGCCATGACCCTAATAAGGACTGGAGAACACAGAATGTCTGGTTGGCCGATCTGGAAAGCATGGCAATCGAAGGCATTGACGGGGAGGATCATGAGCTGGATTACCTGAATCTGATACTTACATGTGCTCCGGTGCTTAAAAGAGTGACTCTGAGGTTCGCAGATGGTGTCACTCCATGTGTCGATTGGTGCACAAAAATAAATAACATCTTCATGTCGTATCCTTGTGTGGAGCAGGGGAGAACCCAGTGGGTGTTCCATGAATGATATGGCACTTCCTCCTAAAACGCAAAACATCCTACATCATATACCGAACACTAGTTGACCAACAATTTGATGTCTACCTTGAGACTATTTGCTAGAATTATGATGATATCTTTTTTCTTGGCGATCTAGAATTATGATGATATCGAGACCAAACTATACTATTTGTAGTACAAAATTTCACAAATTTTGAACCAATGTACCGAACTTATGTTGTTCCTACGTTTCTATATGTAGTTTGATACCTGCAATATGCAGTGTAAGGATGCAAAATATATTTCAAAACCTCGAAGAAGACTAAGGGCTAGTTTGGTTCATGTCCACAGATGTATGCTTGGGAAATATTGCTGCCTTACATGATCTCAGCTCGTTTTGCTGCCTGGTCAAGCATGGTTGGTTCTGAGGCGTTTGGTTAGTGTCCTTGCCTGGATAGTTATTAGGATTAAATAATTAGCGCATGAGCCCATGTACAAAGATTCGTTTATGTGATTAAAGCCCAGGCAGCTGTTCTGTTGCGCCAGGCATCTGAATCCTTATGCCTGAGCCAGGCTAACCTCCTCCCTGGCTTCACTAGCCAGAGAACCACCGGTAGGATTGGAAAGAACGAATGAATTGATCTGATAACAAAGGAAAAGGAATCTTGAACGAAGCACCGTGAGAATTTGAAAATGAATGAAGACAGAGAATTCCTTGCCGGGAAGAATTAGAACAAGCACGAAAATACTTGAGGGACTTTAGAGACAAGAGAACGAAGAGATCGCGAACTGATTAAAGAAAACTTGAACGAAGCAGTGGAAGAATTTGAGAACGCGAAAAGAATGTCGTGAATGAAGAATTCTTCTGAAGTGACGGCCTCCGGAGAAACGAAACGGAAAACAACTCCTGACATACTCCGGATGGGTAAGAAAAGAATTACAAACGAAATAATTTGAGAGGATAACATGAAGCTAGAACCACGAATCTTCGAGAGAACGGACAAGATTTAGAGGAAAACTCTTCTTCGGTCTTCAAATGTTGAGAATGACGACGAGGAACACCACCAAAATTGTTGAGGCACTCCGGAACAATGAAGAATAGAAATGTTGACCCAACGACGAAAGAATTTCGAACTGATCTTGGAGAAGGCACATGACTGATGAAAATTCATTCTTACGTCACACTTTGAAAAGAATTTTGAGAATAACTCCGAAATAATTAGAAGAGCCAGGTAAGATCTTGGGAATAAACCTGTGGGTTCGGGCCGACTAAAAAGAAAACACCGTTGCAAACGATTGGGGGAATAGATGATGCACCGGAACGATTCAAAGACTTGAATGAGGTGACAACCTCGAATTAATTAAATGCAAACACAAATCTTCTGAGATGTCTTCAGCACTTCGGAACGATTAAATGGCGAGAGGCGAACGAGCAAGGGGAAACATTTTAGCCAAGGGAAAGAATAAGATGAACACCGTATACTTGAATTGAATCCACCGGAAAGGAAAACAAGACGAACAATGATGAACTAGACGAGAATTCACCAGTAGAAATAAATGAGGAAAGACTGAAGAGGCTCCACACGAATGAAATTGAAGCTCGAATAGAGGCTCAGACTCCAGGAAGAAAAGGGGTGGAAGGGCAGGTATAACAAAGGCAACTTGGAACGGGGAACCGACGAATAACTTGAAGAGGAAAAACAACGGTTGAAATAAGTGAGGTATGAATGCAAAGAATTCGCACGAGTATGATGGATACTCGATTAAGGACTCCGGCTCCGAGAAGAAAAGGGTGTGCGGTTGGGAAAAAGAAAACAACTTGGGATGGGGAAAACAACATCGTTGAGAAAGAGCTGAGGACTGATCTCGCAAAAGACGACGAGGGTCGAATCAACTTGACGAGAAATGCACCAGAAGAAAAGAGCTGACATCTCAACGAATGTAAACTAACTACGTGATCCTAAAAAAGTTTGAAGGGGAAGAGGAGTATATCAAAACACCTACGTCAAGATTTCTCACCAAAGCGATGAAGGGGCTGAGGAGTAAAAAGAATTCCTACTCTCCGATATAACTAGACTCAGAAATCCGTTTTCTTCTAGACTCGACAACGGCCAACTACGATCAATCAAGGGGGCTCCTATGGTCGGTCGAGGCTCTTATACCAACTTGTCATGTCCAATATGCGACCCTATCCTAAAGGAACTCGAAGGTCCCACCAATGATAGAAGCGCATATAGAAGACGCTTTTGCAAGGTGGATATCATTACATCGTACCATTACATAATAGTTGGGGATACATACAAGGCATCCAAATGCCGCATGAATACATCAACATCATACAAAAGAACAACATCCGGCTACGGATGAAACACAAACAAAAGCTCAAACGGCATCCATCCTGCTAGCCCAGGCTGCCGACCAGGAACCTATCCCAAGATCGATGAAGAAGAAGAAGAACTCAAAAACAAGCAAACGTCGCTCTCACGTCATGATCATCGCATTACCTATACCTGCAACTGTTGTTGTGGTAATCTGTGAGCCACGAGGACTCAGCAATCCCATTACCATGGGTATCAAGACTAGCAAAGCTTAATGGGTAAGGAAGGGGTAAAGTGGTGAGGTTGCAGCAAGAGACTAAGCATTGTATGGTGGCTAACTTATGAGTACAAGAGTAAGATGAGAAACTACACAAACGGTCGCAAACTAGTAATGATCAATAAGTGATCCTGAACTACTTACCTTCAAACATAACCCAACCGTGTTCTCCTCTCGAACTTCCCCGAAAATAGACAATCACGGTTACGCACGCGGTTGGTGCATTTTAATTGAGTTTACTTCAAGTTCACTACAACCGGATATTAACAAATTCCCATCTGGCACATAACCGCGGGCATGGCTCTCGAAAGTTTAAACCCTGCAGGGGTGTCCCAACTTAGCCCATGACAAGCTCATGATCCGCGGAGACAATCCTCCATCTCGGGACCCTCCGATCAGACTCGGAATCCCGGTGCACAAAACATTTTGACAATGGTAAAACAAAACCAGCAAGACCACCCGGTGCGTCGATACCCCGATAGGAGCCACGCGTATCTCGTTCTCAGGACAACACCGTCTATGCGAAGTGGACGATAGCCAAAATACCATCCAGTTGCCCCGAGGTGGCACCGCCGAATGCTAGGTAGGTGGACCAACACTCATGTGGAACACTGGCCCGGGGGTTGATTAAGGGATCTCGGGGGCCGGCAAGTCCCTATGCAAGTTTTAGTTGTTATTAGGCAAGTGGTGAAACCAATGTTGGGCCTTGCTGGAAGAATTTTATTCAAAGCGAACTGTCAAGAGGGGCCCATAAACCCTCATCGTGTTAGGGACGCAAAATCAAGGAACATAACACCGGTATGATGGAAACTAGGGCGGCAAGAGTGGAACAAAACACCAGGCAAAAGGCCGAGCCTTCCACCCTTTACCAAGTATATAGATGCATTAATTAAATAAGAGATATTGTGATATCCCAAGATATCCATGTCCCAACATGGAACAACCTGCAACTGCACCTGCAACTAGCAACGCTATAAGAGGGGTTGAGCAAAGCGGTAACATAGCCAAACAACGGTTTGCTAGGATGGTGGAAAAGGTTAGAGGTTAACATGGCAAATTGGGAGGCTTGATAAATAAGTGGTAGGTAGCGCGACATAGCGATAGCATCGAGACAACTAGCATAGCAAAGATAGTAGTGAGATCCAAGGTGACGGTCATCTTGCCTGAAATCCCGCTAGGAATAAGATCGAGTCCATGAAGAAGACGAAGCCACGTAGTCGAACGAATTCTCACAATCACAACGGAACCGGAACTATCGAGAAGAAGCACAACCGGAAAGAAGCAAACAACACGGTAAACACACAACACATAAACAAGCCATGATGCTCAACCAAGTATGATGCATGACAAAGCTACATCATGCTACTCATGGCAAGAGATGATGCATACAAGAACAACACATCAAAGCAAGTTTAAATGAGGTCGGAATCAACATATAACAATTCCGGAAAGCCCTCACATGCATATTTCGAATTTGGACCAGATCTGAATAACACATTATGTTGAAGTTGTTAAACAGCAAATTAAAGTGCATCAAGATGATCTACGCGTCTTTCTAGTCAAGTTACATATAAAGTTCATTTAATTCGGAGCTACGGCCTAGAAGATATGAACAAAACAAGTTAAACATGGCATTGATGCAAAATGCATTCAAACATCAAGCACACATGCTCAAACCAAGGATGCAGCAAGGCAAGATGAAACTACATGCAAAACTAAGCAAGTTTCATATAGAGAATGCTCAAAACGGAGCAACGGTTTAACACATACACTCAATACAAGTTATAACAACAATCTACCCAAAACAGCAACTAGGCACTTTGCAATCATCAACACAATATGCTACAGGAATCATATGGGCATAAACATGACATGCTCTTGAAGAACAGGTTATATGCTGCAATTATCATCAAGGTTCAGGTTCATAGGCATCAAGATTAAACTAATATGATCAATGAAAGAAGCAACTTTATAACACAGATTATGACTTAGTGAAAAACAGGGCATACATGTGAGCAGATATAACATGTTGACATGTTGGAGGCATGAAACAAACATGGTACAGTGCAGATCATGGCAAACAAAAGCATGGCATTAAAGTACAGGTCAAACATGGCAAAACATGATTACTAAGAATCTCCATATAACCTCTAGATCAATGGCATTCATCAAGACAATTAAGCAAGTCACAACAGATTCTCAGACTGTGAAAAACAGAGCAAGGCTGAAAACATATTCATGATGCATAGTTTGAGACACCAAAAGTGTATGCTACGGGAACATTTTATGGCATTAAAGGGTATGGAAATCATGTACAGGTAGGGCTCTACAAAACATGAACACTGAGCTACTGCTAGAAAGCACTAGAACATGCTCAAAACATTATGGCAAGAATGCAAATGATAACAGAATCACAGACTTTGTGGAAATTACTGAACATGGCAGAAACAGCGACAAGTAGACATGTTTGCAAGCTTGGTTAACTCAAAATAATGCATATCATGGCATGTGAATACAACCAACACCAAGGAGGCATATTTTTGCAGCTAATCATGGCAAGAACATGGTCACAGGATGCATAGAACACTAGTTATTCACATGGCAAGAATGAACTTACTGATAACAGGCTGACAGCAACAGCATTTAAAGCAGGCCATAATTGCAAAAAAGGGCTTGGATGGATAGAGCATAACAAGATCTACAAAACAACCTTACTGAGCATCTCAAGATTAAGCATGGATACACTTGTAGCTTCAAGTGAACATGGCAACCTAAAGTAGCAGATTTAGACTTAGCAGAAAACTCGGTCACTGAAATCAGCAACAGCAAGTACCCTACTTTGCAAGCTTGTTCTAACCAACACAGGCCATATCAAAATACATGGTTTGCACCACTATAAAGATGGCATGAATATTCTCCTAAAACATGTTGTCATGATGCCCAAAAAAACACACAAAAAGCTATGAAAAAGACAAATCAGCAAGTTATGTTAATCTCCAGCAGATAACATCATTTAGCACTATTGCAACGAGGATTAAGGCATCAAGATGAACAGAAATATGCACGCAAATGACACTAGCGTGTAGAGCACTCAGAGATGAACAATTTGACATATTATGCACGCAAAACGGAGCTATATGCATGAAGTTATGGAAGGTCAAAGATGCACTCATGAGGTAAGAAAACAGGGACTTGGCAGAATTTTAGACCTCGCGGGAAAATTGGACGGAGCGGTGCGGGAGGCCGTGTTTGGATCGGGGCTCGGGGTCGGATCCGGGACGGAGCGGTCCCGGCGGCTGGGCATGGCGGCGGCCATGGCGGATCCGGCGACGAGGAGCTACTCCGGGCGGCGAGGAGGCGGGGCCCGGCGACCCAGCGGCGGCGCGCGCCGGCGGGCGAAGGCGGCAGGCGCGGGCGGGCGGTGGCTAGCGCGTGCTCGAGGCCGGCGGTCGGCGGCGCGGCCTGGCAAGGCTCCGGCGAGCGGGCGCGGTGGAGGCGGCGAGATGAGGCGGCGCGGCGGAGGCGGCGGCCTGCGGCAGAGACGAGGATGCACGGGGCGCGGGCGGCTCGGGCCCGATCTGGCCCGGGGCGGGCCTGATCTTGGCTCCCTCGGGCCGCGGTAGCGGGGAGGAGAGAGGAGGCCGGCGGGGGCCACGTGGCGGGCTCGGAGTGGCTGCGGTGGCGGCGGCGGACATGTCCGACAGCAGGATGGACATGTCCGGCGCGCGGAGGAAGAGGCTAGGGTTCTGCCCGAAAATGGAGGGGGGCTTTATATAGATTCTGGGAGCTAGGAGAGTGTCGTGGAATTGTCACGGCAGATGTCCTCGTGCAAGGACTTAGTCGTGGAGCCATCGCAACTAGGAAGCTTAAAGAGGTTAAACGGGACAAGGAACACGAGGGTTATACTGGTTCGGCCCCTTACGGTGAAGGTAAAAGCCTACGTCCAGTTGAGGTGGTATTGACTAGGGTTTCGACGACCAGGAGCTAAACCGTCCTGCCTGGTTATCGATTTTGTCTTACTTGTCCTTAAACCGCCGCCGGGTCGTCCCTTTATATAGAGAGGTTGACACCCAGCGGCTCTCAGAGTCCCGGCCGGCTCATAACAGTGTCTGGCTCGGACTCTTAACTATTCTTGCCTTACACTACAAGTTTCACCCTAACGGCGGTTATCACTACAGGCCTTAAGCCATCTCCGGGTCTTAAGCCCATTACTGACCCGCCGTCTTCAAGTTTGATCCTGGGCTTCGCGTGATGACCATTATGACGTAACCCGGCCCCTCCTGGGCGGGTGACTCCAATGGTTATATCCTCAACATTAGGCCCCAGATTGATTTGAACTGGTTCATGTCAATCTTCAATCCCTTCGAGAGAAAATCTTCCGGCTTATGTTTGTACGAAGGTTGTAACCCGCCGTGACGTCATCTTCTGGATTCCTGGTAACCCGCCATGACGTCATCTTCCATTAAGTCCTTTTTTTTATTCTGCCATACTCCAACGGATCTTTATCTTTAATGGCCATCCCAAAAATCGAGGCGCTTCTGTAGCGGGATAATCACGCCTTGGCCTCCTCGTTTCTTGCACCCACTTATTAGCCTCACCTTATAAATAGGCCCGGCCCGTAAGCCTTCATTTACTTATCTCCTCCATCGTCTTCCTCCTCTGACACCCGAGAGCTCGAGCTCCGCCGCCGCCGCCGCTCTCCTGGTCTTTGTCAACCTCGGCCGCTGGATCACCCTGACCTGTCCAGAGAAACGGCGGCGACCTCCACGACTCATCAGCACCCGTAAGTCCTTGCCACTCCATAGAATAGATCCGCATTAGGGTTCTTGCTGTTCGCCCCTGTTCTTCGCAGTTCGTCGCCATTTCTTCGCAGTTTCTTCTATACGGCCCCCTTAGATCCAGAAACCATATAGAACTCGTGCGGCTATAGTTTCGCACCCATTTTTAATAGTAGCATGTCCCCTTTACTTGCAAAGAGATCCCCTTAGAGCTCATGAACTTCTCTGTATCAGCTTTCTAGGTCTAGAAATTTTTTCTTTCCAGTCGATCGTTTGATCCAAAATAATTACTGCGATCTGTGAAACTTGTTTGCGCCACACTTAGTCAAAAATTGTACCTGTTAGCTATGGCGGCTCATATCTCCGGCTTAAAAGAGGCCATGTGCTGTGAAATTTCCGGCCCATTTATGATAGAATGTTAAACAACTTGAATTATTCACGATGCCCACAGCGGCTTAGATAACCCGACGCAATTAGCCATATGTCATTAGGCCCCTTCATAAGCCGCCATCTTGAATACTGAACTGTAAACTTCCTCCGGCTTATAGTTAAACCGGACATTTCCTTTTGTCATAGGCTTCGTCTTTCACAATGCCGCCCAAGGCTCCCAAGGCACCCATCACGTGCAACTGGATGAGATCCAATGTTACTGATGGTACTTTAGCTGATTTCGCGAAGACGGGTTACCTGCCCAAAAAGGAGGTCATGTCTTATCGCACCCCTGACCCGTCCGAAGAAAGACCTCAACCTAGAGACGGAGAGGTGGTGATATTTGCTGATCACATGAGCCGGGGCTTCGCACCTCCCGGCTCAAAATTCTTTAGAGATGTTCCGAACTTCTTCGATCTGCGGCCGCAAGACATAGGACCCAATTCCGTGTCAAATATTTGCAACTTTTAAGTATTCTGTGAAGTATATCTTGGAGAAGAGCCCAGCCTACTGCTCTTTAGGGAGCTGTTTTATCTGAACCGCCAGAACGAGTGTGCCAACGGGCCTAGCTTGGAACTTGGCGGAATCTCCATTCAACGACGGAGAGATTGCCTTTTTCCTTATGCTGAACCGCCAAGCCACCCAAAGGACTGGAACTAGACATGGTTCTACTGCCAGGACACTTCTCCGGCTGATGAGAACCCTCTGCCCGGCTTTCGTGCTCTGCGTCTGGAGCCAAGTCACCCCCTGCCAGATAAGCTATCTCAAGCTGAGCATCAACCACTGATCCCCACCATCAACAAGATCAAGGCTCTCCTGGGAAATGGCCTCAATGGCGTTGATCTGGTCCGGGTCTGGATCTCTTGGCGGGTGTTTCCCTTGAGCCGCTGCCCCGGCTTAATGTGTGATTACACGGGCCGGAAGGATGACCCTCTGCGGCACAGCCCCAACGATCTACCTGAGGACGTTGTGGACGACATGACCAAGTCCCTCTTGAACGAGAGCTTAGCAGACTACGGGAGGACCGGCTTACGCCCCTTCTGCCAAGCTAACCCAGCTCCGGCGGTAAGCTACCAATCTAAGCACTTTACTTTCCATTGTAACAGTTTTCGTTTTAACTTTAAGGAAACCTTTATTGCATTTTTTCAAGCTAATGACAAGTTCTGGAAGGTCAAGTATGACCACGAGGCTGCTAAAAAAGCCAGGAAGGCTAAGAAAGCCGCCAGGAGAGCCGCTCCCCGCAAGAAGGGAAGTAGGCCTAGCGCCTCAGAGCTGCTTCAGTTGGATGATAGCTCCGAGTCAGAGGTAGCTCTTGATTCTTTAGACTCTTCTTTTGTTTTTCGTCTGTTTTGTAACCACCTTATTGACTTGTTTATCCACAGGATGATACCGGAGCGAGTAACCCGGTGACTGAAGAGGTAACTATACTTTCCTCCGACTCGGACCCCTTGCCAAGGCTGAAAGTCCGAAGAGTAACCCGGAAAGTAAGATTTTCGCATCCTTTAGCTTATCAAGATCCTCAATTTCTTTTGAAGCAACAGATTCATGAGAGCCGGAGGCAAACCCGGGCCAGCAAGGATGCAGACCTCTCCTCCGGCTTACCCGAAGCATCCAGAAAGCGCCGGACTGAGGTTATCTCCAACTTATACCCTTTTCATCCTTTAGCGGGCGTCACTCGTCAACCACTCAATTCGTCTGATTCAAACTATCAGGAAACTTCACCTTCGTCCGGTGACTCCATGCAATCCAACTTGCCGGCTTCCAAGACCGCACCCGGGTAATGTTAACCACCTTATTTTGTGCTTATCTTACTTACGTTTTTTATACTAACCTTTTGACTTTCAGTGCCCAAGCCAAGCTCAGCAAGAGGGCCAAGAAAAACAAGCCGGTCGAAGAGCCGGACTTAACTGAACCCAATGCCTTTGCCTCTGAGCCGCCATCTGCACCAGCTCCGGACACCGCCGCCTCAACGGAAGAACAAACCATGGAGGGTTCCGACAACCCGGAGATTCCCAGCTCAGCTCAACCGGCCGATGACCCGGATGTGGTAATTACCCGGACGGAATATGTTGACCCGGGAAGACCTACTGTGCTGGCCAGATGCTCTGCCAAGGAAGAGCTGCTAGAGCGCCGCAGGGCTAGACTGGAGATCACTGATTACGCTAACTTGAGCATTGGATACATTGTTTCTGGTTACATTGGTCAAGTGCACAACAGTCGAGACCTGGAGATTGACATGGTGAAGCAGATACAGCAAAAATCTGAGGTACAACTCTCTTGCTTATTCCATAGTCAGTCTTACCATGCTAGCCCCCAAGTCTATTACTTATGATAGAATATGTTGTAGACTTAACTTCCGGCTTACCTTCATGAACCGGCAATTGTAAATAGAATCTTTCAGCCTACATTAGCCCCCAAGTGCCAAGTGTCTTTGCTTGCAAAGTGCTTGGGACTTTAATGTTGCATAATAATCACTCACACTGTAACCCGGAATTTGTACAGGCTGCCTGCAAGAAATTTGAAGCTGAAATCTCTGAGCTGAAGAACCGCCTGAAGACTCAGGAAACTGAGACCCGGAAGGCCAACGCCAAATTTGAGTTCAGTGTTGCTGCACAAGAAAAGCTGAAGAAGAAATTTGAAACAGAAAGAAAGACTTGGGCCGAGGAGAAAACTGCTTTGCTCAGCCGGGCCGAACAAGCGGAGGCTGCTCTGACGGAGAGAACCGCCGAACTCTCCGGCTTAAAGCGCCATGTGTCACAGATGGTCGCCGCAATCTTCGGTAAGTCATTCTGCAAGCCTTTAACAAGCTTACATTCTTTATGTCTTAGAAGTCCCACAATTGCCATCAGCTCACCTAACCTTGTTATGCAGGTCCCAGAAGCTCCAACCTTAATCAGAATGTTCTGACCAAGTTGAAGGCCGTGTACACCCTGGTGGAGCAACTCTACACCGGGTCACATCATGCGTTAGCCGTTGTGGCTCTGTCCAACGAGGTTCCGACTCACCTGGCGGACGTACTCAGGCGGCTTGCCGTTCTTCCTCAGCGCTTCCAAGAGCTAAGACGGGCCTCTGCAAGAGCCGGAGCGATAGCTGCCTTGAGCCGGGCCAAGGCTTTTCTCCCAGAGCTAGACCCGGCCGACATCGCTCTTGGATACCCCAGCCTGAAGGAAGACGGCACCCCCTTTGATCAGAAAGATTTCGCTGCCTGTGTGAAGAGCGTGCGCCCGGTGGCCACCCTGATTGGGAACGACACCGACCTTACCAAGTATCAGTCGGGCTATGACGCGGAGAATCAGAGGATCCCCACTCCACGCTATGAAGCAATCAGCTTGATCCCTCCGACTCGTAAGCATACCTTCGCCCCAGAAGTTGACCCGGCCGGGTTAATTGATGACGAGGCTCAATTTGAAGCCTTGAGCGGCATTGACTGGAAATCATCAACCTTCCAGGTCATGGAATCAGCCGGAGGAGCGGAGAGGGATGAGCCGGAAACTTTGACTCAACAAGCACCTTGATTTTTAGGCGGCTCATGGTCACATCTTAAAACAATGCCTCACCTTTTGGACTCGGGGAGTCTTGTAATAGAGTAGGACAAACACTTGCTTTTGTCCTGCCATCGTGCACGTGTTGAATGCTTAACTCTATTTAAGCCGCTTCTTCATATTCCTCCGGGTTATAATTGATCATTTATTTTCCTTAAGTTTGAAGAACTGTCTTTAATTGTCCTGCATAGAAAACAAATCACAAGTCTCTGGGCGGCTTACCACACTGAGAGTCATATACTTTATATATAAACCAGAATATGAACCAAAGTCACCAAAGACTGACCCTCAATTATATCCTCGATGTAACCATAATAGCATACTTACAAGCCTTCAAGTATACTTCCGGTTTATGTAACCCGGACAATGAGGTTGAGATCTCAACTCCGGTTCACCAGCATCAACAACGCTTACCATATGCTATCAACATTGTAAAACAAAGTTAAGTCGGCAAGTAAGAACCGCCCTTGCACACTGTTGATATGACCAGAAGAACTTGTTACAAATCAGAAGATCAAAACTTAGGGGCTTCCGGTTCGAATACGACCAGAGAACCGTCCCAATGGGGTTAAGCTAAGATTCGAATACGATCATATAGCCCCCAGTGGCTTTGGCGTTGCCGATCAAGAGGGTACCGACAGCTATGTTCTCTTTGGTTCGAATACGACCCATGTTTGAACAGGAAGCCCCCAAATGACCTTGAGAGTTGTTTAACGACGCTGATTCGAATACGATCCACGTCGGTTCCCAAAGGGGGTTGAGCCATGATTCAAATATGATCAAAGAAAACTCCCCAATGAGCTCGACAATTTGCCAATCAAGTGGGTATCGACAGCTGTGTTCTCTTTGGTTCGAATACGACCCATGTTTGAACAGGAAGCCCCCAGGTGATCATATTGTGTACGGCCAGATTCGAATACGATCGTAAGGAGGCGGGTAAGGAACATCCGGTTCAGCGGCCGGTTTACTACGTCAGCGAAGTACTCATTGAGTCCAAGCAACGGTATCCACATTGGCAGAAGCTCATTTATGGGGTGTTCATGGCAAGCCGGAAGCTTAAGCATTATTTCCAGGGCCACCCTATCACTGTGGTTAGTTCTGCTCCCCTAGGAGATATCATTCAAAACAGAGAAGCCACAGGAAGAGTTGCTAAGTGGGCCATAGAACTTGGGCCTCATGGTCTAAAGTACGTGCCATGCACTGCTATCAAATCTCAAGCATTGGTGGATTTCATCAACGATTGGACGGAGCTGCAGGTGCCTGAAGAGAAACCGGATAATACATACTGGACTATTCACTTCGACGGGTCCAGGCAATTGGAGGGCTCGGGGGCTGGAGTTGTGTTAGCTTCCCCTCGAGGTGACAAGTTTTGTTATGTACTACGGTTGATGTTTCCCTGTACTAACAATGCAGCTGAGTACGAGGCCTTGCTCCATGGTCTTCGGATGGCTAAGGAGATGAGCTTAAGCCGGGTAAGGTGCTTTGGCGACTCAGATTTGGTGGCCCAACAAGTATCAGGCAAGTGGGATTCCAAAGACCCCCTCATGGCGGCTTATCACCGCGAAGTTGATGCCATTGCTGAACATTTTCAGGGTTACCAAGTAGAGCACATTGATCGCAGAAAGAATGAGGCGGCTAGGCTCTCAGCGAAAGCCGGTGCCGCCTAATACTTTCTTGGATACTCTGCATAACCCTTCTGTCAAGTTACCTACAGAGGAAGACTTGGCTGTTCCTGACCCAGAAGCACAGTTGGTGGTGGCTCTCCACGTTTTCCCAGATTGGACAGTGCCATACTTGGCTTACATGACCTGGGGAGAATTGCCTGAGGATGAAACTTTGGCCAGACAAATAACCCGACGGTCTAAGTCAATGATAATTGTCAATGGCGAGCTGCACCATCGCAGTGTCACTGGAGCTTTTCAGTGTTGTGTTTCCTCTGAGGAAGGTCACAAAATTTTACGTGAGATTCACGAGGGGGATTGTGGCCATCATGCCGGCTCAAAATCCCTTGTGGCCAAGGCTTTTCGTCATGGTTTTTATTGGCTGACGGCTCATGCTGATGGAGAGGACTTGGTCAGTAAATGTGACGGTTGTCAGAAGTTCTCAAGACGGGCTCACGTGCCGGCTCAAGAGTTGAGGACGATTCCAATCACTTGGCCGTTTGCAGTCTGGGGGCTTGATATGGTTGGGCCTTTCAAAAGGTCCAAAGATAAGAAGACCCACCTCTTGGTGGCGGTTGACAAGTTCACAAAGTGGGTTGAGGCAGAGCCAGTTAGTAAGTGTGACGCAGCCACGGCGGTTCAGTTCATGAAAAAGGTGATAATTCGCTTTGGTTTTCCACACAGCATTATAACTGACAATGGTACAAATCTATCTAAAGGCGCCATGGCGGATTTTTGTCAACGAGAGCATATTCGGCTTGATGTTTCATCAGTGGCTCACCCTCAATCCAATGGTCAAGCTGAGAGAGCCAATCAGGAAATCTTGAAGGGCATCAAGCCCTGGCTTTTGGTCCCTTTGCAACGGACGCCGGGTTGTTGGGTGGAGAAGTTACCTTCTGTATTATGGAGCATCAATACTACTCCTAACAGGTCTACGGGTTACACGCCTTTCTTCATGGTTTACGGAGCTGAGGCGGTCCTCCCTAGCGACATCTGTCATGATTCGCCTCGAG